>NW_015388885.1:43064-46052 GCF_001527695.2 Protobothrops mucrosquamatus
CCCCCCCCTTAATCCCCTATGCATATCCTGATCACCCATTAAGGGTGATTGCCCTTCACCATTGATCGCCCATTAAGGGTGATTGCCCTTCACCATTGATCGCCCATTAAGGGTGATTGCCCTTCTCCATCTGCATACAGTTTCATGCCCGTTGCTGGTTGGCTAACTAGCAACAGGGTCTTGCCAGCCAGTGGAATTGTGTGATTACAAGCCAGGGGAATCCCATAAAAGAGGGCTCCCCTGGCCCAGAGAGCCAGTCCGGATTTACTTGATGCCTTGCCAATAAACTGAGAGCTGACTGTCACTCGACTCGTGTCTTACTGCCTGCGCGATCTAACAAAAGTCAAGGGGGAAGCCAGATTCACTTTACAACTGTGTTACTAACTTAACAACCAGCAATCAGGCAGCATAAAAAAATAGATTAATATACAAATAAATATTTCCTGTGGTCACACCTAGTTAGTAAAATCTGGTATTTTCTTCCCCTGGGGGAAAGTCCTTTCTTATTCTTATTCTTATTCCTTTTTCATTGGCTAGAAACAGACACTTATAAATAGAGCTTTAATCAGTTTAATAGGAACAAAAGTTTCCATTGGTGAAAGCTGAGAATACAGTAAGAGCATTCCTGAAGACTTAAGCCAAAATTCTATCCAAAGTATTTTGGAATGTGTTTGTACACTGCTCAGAAACTTCTTTAGAGAATTTTTTTTTGGAGGGGGGGAGAAATCATGCAGGAACTGTGCTATGTCAGGAAAACAGGTATGTGCTTTCTAATCATATAAGATAAGATAACTTTTATTGACATTTTTTTACTGTGGGCACAATGGCACACATCAAAAATGAAATTTAGTTGCCTGCTCTCAAAGTGAAAGATATACAAGACACACCTAAACATACTATATACAATGTATGTATAGACCCACACTCCTACATATATGTTGTGTCCTGAGCCTGCAGAAGCAGGCTCGGGACGATGCAAGAGTCCCGGGCATTTGCAAAAGCTGCATGCGCAAGGCGGGAAAAGACTGCCTGCTATTGGTTGGAATTGCCCGGGGATCAGAGGGTATAAATAGAGGCCTGCATGCCTCTGCTCTTGCTGGTTGTTGACTGTAGAGAGAGAATAAAGATCTGTTAGCAAAATGCATTGCTTCCTTCGCCATTATTCTCCGGACTTAACAATATACATAACGAATAAATATTAAATACTGTCCATCTTGAATATATAATGGAAGGAGGAAGCTTGAGAGTTCACAAGGTTAATGCTGTATGGAATGAAACTCTGGCTGAATCTGGATGTTCTGCTACGGATACCACGGAGCCCCCTCCTCCCAGAAGATAACAAGGAAAACAGGTCGTGGAGAGGATGTGTAGTGTCCCAGATAATCTTACGGACCAATCTTACTAATGCCGATTACTTGGTAACAAGAAAGTGGTATTCTCTTGTCACTAACATTATTCCAGCCAGGAGAATACCCCATCCTTGTCACCAAATAATTTCCTTCACTTTAAAAGATGGGATTAGCTAAAGGAGAACTTCAGTAGACTCCCTAAATAGGATCAAAAGTTAAATTAGAAAACAAATGGAGGCACTTACAAGGAACCTCGCCGTTAGAATCAACTTTACTCTCTTGCGTTACTTCTCCTGACACCGGGTTGACACACCAGGCCCGTGAACCCAATTTCTGAACATTTGCATAGTCTCCATTCTAAAATAGAGAGATGAGTGAGATGAGCAGCACATAAATGAGAGAGAGAGAGAGACAGACAGAGAGAGAGACAGAGACAGAGACAGAGAGACAGAGACAGAGACAGACAGACAGACAGAGACAAAGACAGAGACAGAGACACACACACACATAGAGAGAGACAGAGAGACATAGACACACAGAGACAGACAGACACACAGAGAAAGAGAGAGACAGACAGACACAGACACAGAGGACAGACACACACACACACAGACAGAGAGAGAGAGAGAGAGAGAGAGAGAGAGAGAGAATTATATCAACAAATTCTGTACAAGATTGGTGTACTAGAATTCTGAACAAAATTTAAATGCTGGCTAATTTAAACACAACACCCTTCATCTTTTCTGCTATTTGATCTCATTATTATATTACTCATTCTCCTTTATATTCTCCTTTATTAGTACTACTCATTCTAAAACGAGTAGTACAATAATGAGTGGCTGAGTGTGGTTGATCCCAAAGAAGGTAAAACAACATTCAGTTTGATGAATATTTGTGAACTAGGTTGGGAAGCCGGGAAAAAACCCCCACCCTTGAAGAGGGCAATAGCAAAGGACATCTGTGTCGGTGCCAATAAATAGCACAATTGTGTCCATGTAGTCACCAAAAGTTGAACTCAAAGGAATCTTCACTTACATACTGCTTATTTGAGACATAGACAATCTACGAATGGTGGTTATGTATGGCTCCTGAGCATTCCATTGTACCCCAAGATCATTTCATTGACACTTTGGATTCTTTTTCAAAGTCTGGGGAAATTTTAAGATGGGAATGGTTTCCCTATGGTAGGGGTAGGCAACCTTGGCTCTTTTATGACTCGTGGACTTCAGCTCCCAGAATGCCTGAGCCAGCCGTGCTGAGGAGAAAGGGAGAGGTTTCCAAGCTGAGCCATGCTGGCTCAGGAATTCTGGGAGTTGAAGTCCATGAGTCATAAAAGAGCCAAGGTTGCCTACCCCTTCCCTATGGGAAGCTTCCTGCTCCGATTCCCACTTTTAAGAACCATCAAAAACCAACAGCAACAAAAAAAAGGTTCTAGATTTTCATGGGGAGGTTGGGAATGGGAGCTATTGGTCCTGAGATTCCCATTGCCCTTCCTGCCCTTAAAACTCCCCAAAGGCTAGTGAAAATAAATCAGTGTTGCTCTTTCCAAAATCATCAGAAGGCTTCTGTTGGTCCTGAATATGTCAGGAGACTTACTTGGGGCCCCTAACTCCCCACACCTTGCCCGTCCTTGACTTGA
>NW_015388885.1:49589-51137 GCF_001527695.2 Protobothrops mucrosquamatus
TGACGCAAATGATGTAGAGTTGGCCATTAGAGTTGCCAGGTGTCCACTATTTGAGTGGACAGTCCACTTTTTTCACATTATGTTCACTATCTTTTTTCACAAAATAGTGGACATTTTTTTATTCAAAAGCTTTATGATGAAATGGTACGTAATCTAAAGCTGTACAGTCTACTTTTTTTACTACTTAACCCCCCCCCCCTGCTTGTCCGCTATTTTTTGGAAGCAGACCTGGCAACCCTATTGGCCATGCCCACCCAGTAGGCCACACCCACTCCATCCACGCCCACCCAGTACGCTGCACCCACCCTGGCCACACCCACGCGTGCCCCCCCCCGAGGGCAACTACAATGCTGATGTGGCCCTCAATGAAATTGAGTTTGACACCCCTGCTCTATAGTTTAGCTGGTTTATGAAATGCTGGATTGAGGCTGTCCATACTAAAGATGTGGACGGCCTCAACTCAGCCTTTCATAAATCAGCTGAACTAATTTTATCCCAACATGCACTCAGCTTGTAACGGGGCAACAGCCCATCTTTAAAGAAGAAGACTTACACTGGGGCAGTTGTGTTGAACGTGTCATCAAAGAATCTGAAACATAACGTCCCGTCTCATCTACACACCAGCAGTGACCTGAGACACAAGAACAATAAGATGTGTTTTGGAATCACTTTGCAAAGAGATATGTCTTGCAACACACGAGTAGAATTAGACAACAGTTCAACAAAGAAGAAACAATTGTACCGAATCTGCCTTGACAATTTATTTTTGTCTGAACTGGCCACCATAGCACACAAAAAAATCAGAGAAGCCGTAAATCTTTATTGATCATCTCCACCAAAGGAAGCAGTTCCTTTGAAGGCCTCCACAAGGCTTTCCCAACTCCTCACAGACTCAAGTTTCAAAATGATGGTGGCACTTTCTACTTCTTCAGTTGGAAGAAGATCCAAGGACATTTTTAATAAAGTCCCTGGGCTTGTGATGAATCTTATTCATGTTTTTGCAAACTGAGAGCTAGTTTGGTGATGGAAAAGATGCTGGACAAGAAATTGGGAGACTGTGACTTCCAGGGTATCCTTAGGCTTGAAAGTTGACTGGGTGTGTTTGGGCCAGTCATTCTCTCTCAGTCCAACCCAGGGGTATCAAACTGCAGGCCCGCGGGCCGGATGCATCATGGCGAAACCGCGCCCACCCCATTGCTGGCAATGGAAAAAAAATATTGCGATACGTCGCGACACGTCACATGACATTGCGAGTTTGACACCCATGTCAGTAGTAAATAATTTGTATCTTTCTTATATTTTCTTTCCCAGACTTGTTTGAGGAAAATAGAAAGCAGGGACATTAGAAATGCCACATTGAATTGTATAGAATAAAGGCAGGATATAAATATAGTATTTATTATTTATATACAAATGCATGCAAGGAAATAAAATAATACAAGTAATTAGAGTCATGTTTGTTGTGTAACCTAGGAAGGGAAGGAAAGAAGGAAGGAAGGAAGGAAGGAAGGAAGGAAGGAAGGAAGGAAGGAAGGAAGGAAGGAAGGA
>NW_015388885.1:53472-56380 GCF_001527695.2 Protobothrops mucrosquamatus
AGAAAGAAAGAAAGAAAGAAAGAAAGGAAGGAAGGAAGGAAGGAAGGAAGGAGGGAAGGGAAGGGAGGAAGGAAGGAAGGAAGGAGGGAAGGGAAGGGAAGGGAGGAAGGAAGGAAGGAAGGAAAGATGGATGGAAGGAAGGGAAGGAAGGAAGGAAGGAAGGAAGGAAGAGAGGGAGAAGGAGAAGGAGAAGGAGAAGGAGGAGAAGAAGGGGAAAAGAGAGGATTAGCTTATGTAATTGCTACCATAGTATCTATCTGCCATGAAAGACCATCAATGTTTATTCAGGCAAACGTCTTCATAGCTATTTCTCACCTGTGCTCTCATAGCACTGGATGGGCTCCCAGTTCCCTTGTCCATCACACTGGGGAATATAAGGCAGAAAGGCCAAGCGCAGAGCCTCCCCCGCAGAGTCCAGGGATGCAAACAGACTCTTCCGATAAAATTTCAAAGCTAAAACAAAGCAAGCATAGCTTAAGCAACGAAGGCCACTCCAGAGATGTAGACAATAGAAAACATAGAACTCTTCTACAACTGATTCATAAGTCGCTATTATGTGGATCATTCAAAAGTAAGATCTGATATAAAAGGAGGCACAAGGGCCCATCTTCTTTGTCTCCCTGTTCATCATTATTAATATCTTCAAGCCTCCTTATCTCTCTATTCTACAATTTATGCAATCCTGCTTTACCACTAGACCCCATGTGATTCTCTCCCTAGCTCAGGAGTAGGCAACCTTGGCTCTTTTATGACTTGTGGACTTCAGCTCCCAGAATTCCTGAGCCAGCATGGCTCAGCTTGGAAACCTCTCCCTTTCTCCTCAGCATGGCTGGCTCAGGAATTCTGGGAGTTGAAGTCCACGAGTCATAAAAGAGCCAAAGTTGCCTACCCCTGGCCTAACTATATCATTTTTCCCCAAGAAGAGAATATGAAAAAAAAGTGCCATACTTGAATCTGTATATTTGCTGAAGGGGATTGGGTTGAAAATAAACTTGTTAGCCTCTCTAATGTCACAAAAATGCTAGGCATTTGTTTGTTGCTACAGCAGATTAGCACAAATACTTCCTTAGAACATCTTCATTGTAATAACCTTCTTTTAACCTCCCCTGCTGAGAAATAAACCTTTAGACCAGGGGTATTGGGAACTTTAAGACTTGTGGACTTCAACTCCCAGAATTCCCCAGCCAGCATGGCTCCATGAGGAATTCTGGGAATTGAAGTCCACAAGTCTTAAAGTTCCCAAGGTTGGATACCCCTGTTTTAGAGGTTCATCTTGGAAGGCTGGACAGCCAAACACGGAGATGCCAAGAACTGGTCCTGATTTTTGTTCATTGTTTTTTTTTTATTTTGGGATAACGAAAGGTGCAGAAACAAATTTTAATACACGACTTAAGCTGTAGACCAGGGGTCTTCAACCTTGGCCCTTTTGTGACTTGTGGACTTCAGCTCCCAGAATTCCTCAGCCAGCGTGCCTGGCTGAGGAATTCTGGGAGTTGAAGTCCACAAATCATAAAAGGGCCAAGTTTGAAGATCTCTTCTGTAGACTGAAAGACCCTATCAGAGTCCATGTGATCTCTGGTTACTGAAGATGAGTATTTTTCAAATGTGGCAACTCTAAGATGTGTGGACTTCAACTTCCAGAATCGCCCAGCCATCATTAAGTCTACACATCTTAAAGTTGCTAAAGTTGAGAAACAACGCCATACATTAACATGGTTCTCCTCCTATAATATCTATCATGCGAACCAAACAAAGCCTTCAGAGGTATCCACAGGGCAGTCAAAACAGTTAAGATGGTGGCCACAACCATGTGATCAATACCCAGATGTTCAATCATATAGGTGTGGTCGCCATCTTGACTTTTTGATCCTCTTCCTGTAGACACCCATGCAAATCCTGTAATGCTCATTCTTTCTTCAGTAATTTAAAGTAGACTGGACCACCACCGTTTGAGGGTCCTCTAAAAAAATATATCATTTTTTTCATTAACATACTTGATTGTGCAGCCAACTGGATGGCATAATCGCTCCCTGCCAACAGTATTTCTGCAAAAGTGCTTTCCAGCTGAGAAAAATTACTCCAAAGCTCTCTGCCTCTTAACATGGACCCTTGGCTCATTAAAAAGCTTTGTCCGAAAGGAAAATGAGAGCTGTTTGATTCCTGAATAAGTTGTTCCACCTTATTAACAAATCCCACAGCTTCTCGCTTCGCAGCTTCACATGTTCCAAGACCTGCAAGAAGACAAAAAGTTTGCTCAGAGTGTGGTAAATCTGTCTAATAGGGGGAAGGAGGACGAGGAGGCAGCAAGGGAGAAGTGGAAAGGAAAGAGAAGGAGAAGGAGAAGAAGGAAAAAGAAGGCAAGGGATAAGGGATAAGGAAGGGGGGGAGGAGGGGGAGGAGAAGGAGTAGAGAGTGAGGAAGAAGAGGAAGGAGAAGGAGAAGGAGAAGGGGAAGTAGAAGGGAAAGGATTCAGATAAAAGAAGATATTAATTATGGTCAATAAAGGCATAATTATTGTATCACATCCAATTCTGAATTCCATTTACTTGTTTGTTTGTTCATTCATTCAGCCTAATGTGGCAGCAAGCAAGGAATAAGAAAGGAATTAGGATCCTCACTAATTTCAGTTTGCCTCAGTGTAATTATTCAGCTCCCAAATAGCTAATAGTTCCAGTTTAATCTATAATTTAAAAAGAAATCCTGGTTTACTTTAACCTTGATTTGTTAATTGTGTTACAATGGCTCACTCACACACAAAATGCTAAGCCACCATCCATGGACTACAAACTAGGCCTAGGCCTATACATAATGGAAAACTAAAACCAAATGAATGTATGGCTTAGTGCAGGGGTAGGCAACCTTGGCTCTTTTATGACTCCTGGACTTCAACTCCCAGAATTCCTGAGCC
>NW_015388885.1:56428-73068 GCF_001527695.2 Protobothrops mucrosquamatus
TAATATAAGGCCTCTTACTTGGCTGGAGCATTGGACTAGACCAGGGGTAGGCAACCTTGGCTCTTTTATGACTCGTGGACTTCAACTCCCAGAATTCCTGAGCCAGCATGGCTCAGCTTGGAAACCTTTCCCTTTCCCCTCAGCATGGCTGGCTCAGGAATTCTGGGAGTTGAAGTCCACCAGTCATAAAAGAACCAAGATTGCCTACCCCTGGACTAGAAGACCTCCAAGGTCCCTCCCAACCCTATTCTATGTTGTAATGTTTTAGCACAGGAAGATGCGGTGATTGGCACAAGTTACTTACAAGTTGGAACTTGGTTTACACTGGCTTGCCTTTCTTGCAAGCGTCCCTTGTCATCCACACACCAACAGTTGCGAAGATCAAAATGGCCCAAGGGGATACTATAATCACTGTAAGACCCTGGATAATGGTTAAGGCGACCTTGAAGAAGCTGCCAAAAAGTGAATGGGTCCAGTAAAGCGTTCTCAGATATCTGTAATGTATTGCCCTTCAGCAGATCTTGAGGAACAGCTTCGAAAGATGAGTATCTGAAGAATTCTGGGAAAACATTCTGGTGGCCAGCTGTGTAGAGAATTTTGATAAAATCTTCAAAGCTTTGCTGGGATCTTGCCTTGTAGTCGAGGAGTATGTTTGCCAAGTCAGGGATAGCGAGCACATTGTTATTATTGTTCTGGGTATTCCACCTTTGATACCACTCAAAAGCTTGTTCAGGTGGACCATTGCACTGGATTGGCCTCCACTGTCCATCAAGACTGCACTGAGGCACGTAAACGTTGGACAGTTGAGTCAGAGCAGTGGGATTCAATAGAAACTGCTGAGCAGATCTCAGAAAAGCTTGACCAGCTGCAAGATGACAGTCACTTGGACCTAAGAAAGAACCAACTTGATAAATACAAAGTCACTACCGTATTTCCCCGAAAATAAGACCCAGTCTTATATTTTATTGTTTTTCCCTCCCAAAAAAAGGCAGTAGGTCTTATTTTCGGGTGATACCTTTTTTCCCGATACTTGCCTTGCCTTGCAGCAGCGAATCGCTCAGTTTCCAAGCACCCCAGAGGCGCCCAAACACTTCCCCCCCCACCTCTGCCACTGTGCGCGGACCTACCTGCTCTGCGCCAAGTGGCCGGCAGTCTGAAGCTACTGCCAGACACCGTCAGCCCCCATGTGCTTGCTGCCGCTTGTGCTGGCCATGCCCCTTGGCTTATATTTGGGATAGGGCTTATATTAAACCTACCCTAAAAAATCAGGCTAGGGCAGGGGTAGGCAACCTTGGCTCTTTTATGACTCGTGGACTTCAACTCCCAGAATTCCTGAGCCAGCATGACTCAGCTTGGAAACCTCTCCCTTTCCCCTCAGCATGGCTGGCTCAGGAATTCTGGGAGTTGAAGTCCATGAGTCATAAAAGAGCCAAGGTTGCCTACCCCTGACCTAGGCCCCTTCATGACTCGTAGACTTCAACTCCCAGAATTCCTGAGCCAGCATGGGGGAACAATGGCCCCTTCGTGACTCGTGGACTTCAACTCCCATAATTCCTGAGCCAGCATGGCTCAGCTTGGAAACCTCTCCCTTTCCCCTCAGCATGGCTGGCTCAGGAATTCTGGGAGTTGAAGTCCACGAGTCATAAAAGAGCCAAGGTTGCCTACCCCTGGGCTAGGTCTTATTTTCAGGGTGGGTCTTATTTTCGGGAAAACCCGGTAGAATCGGTGTTTAAGATTTTCACTCTAGCACAAGAATAACTGAAACGTCTGGGTTTAATTCATTTTAATTAATTTAATTAATGGCTGAGCTAAATTTCAGATTCCATTTTAAATCTTAACGGGCTTAAAAGATAGACCTGGTCAACTGGATAGAAGATCTAAACTTGAAAGAAAATAAATGTGACATGACAGTGCTTATATTAAATGCATTGGTACAAATTATGTCTTCGGACAGCAAACATGACTGCCAAGCGAGTACTGGAGGGCATCACACCAGATATGTCGCTGGAAGGCAAAAACACAAAACTGTGTCTTCTTTATTTTGGCCATGTCATGCAGGGGCAGTTCTCTGGTGGAAGCAATTCAGCTTGGAAGAGTTGGCGGAAAAAGGAAACCAGGTGGCTGGGCACCATCAAAGCTGACACCAGCCAGAGCACAGAAAAACTCATAGAAGTGATTATGAGATAGATGCAAGCATAAGGCATTATACAATTATACAAGGCATAATTGTAGAAGCATTTCCTTTTTCTCAAATCCACATGAAAATGGTTGATATTTATGACAGTTGTGGTGTCCCGGGGTACGGTATCACCTTTTGTGATCTTCTGGTAAGCAAAGTCAGTGGGAAAGCCAAATTCATTTAAGAACTTATTTACTGAATATAAGTAATTTATTATATTAACTTAATATAAAAGAGCCCTGGTGGCACAGTGGTTAAAGCACAGTATTGCAGGCTGACTCTGCCCGCAGCTTGGAGTTCGATCTTGACAGGCTCAAGGATGACTCAGCCTTTCATCCTTCCGAGGTCGGTAAAATGGGGACCCAGATTGTTGACTCTGTAAACTACCCAGAGAGAGCTGTAAAGCGTTATGGGGTAGTATACAAGTCTAAGTGCTATTGCTGTATGTTGGGGACACTAAAAACAGAAAAGTGAGAGTTATTTGAAGATGAGTAGGCATGCAAGTAAGAAATCTATTTTCCTAGCCAAGAGTTCATATGCTGTTAGTCTCATTCAGTTGCCATCTTATAGGCAGGTGCTACAAAAAAATCAACACCAATGTTTCCACTTTTAAAGAAACCAAATTTGGGGATTTGAGTGGGTTTCTCAGAGAGAGAAAGAGAGAGCATAGATGTTGTCTAGACCTAGTAGACTTTTATGAAGTTCTTCCATGACTAGCTTTACATTCTAAGCTCTATGTATTCACATCTTCCGCATCACTCAACACCAGGAGCATCTCACACACAAAAAAACACCCCAAAATAATCATGTGAACATGTGGAACTTACATTGTATGGGGTCTCCAGAATTGGTACTTATTGCTGGAACAGGTATGCCGTCTGAATTGACACAGAAACAGTGTTTTCCATGACACTGGACTGGCAGGAATTTCCCTTCTTTGGTGCATGAAGGAACAAACATCTCAGATCCTGCAGGCTGGTCTCTTATTAAGAGTTGCAAACTGGCCCTTTGCTTTTCACACACTGTAGGACACCGTGGGTTTGTCCCTCGCACTCTGGATCTGGGGATTTCTTTCCCCCTTAAATCTACGCACCAACACTCCCCTCTATTACATTGGATCTCCTTGTAGTTCCCATCTATAGTACAGTCAGGGACGAAGACATCTTTGTCCTCTTCTGTGCAGTCTCTTGCTTTCAACAGAATCCTCACCACATTGCCTAAATCTTTGGTGACACTTTCTGGGACAGAAATCACATGCTTCAGAAAGCTGAAAAACTCCGGGGCTTCAAGAAGAGAAGCAAGGAATTGGATGGCATTCTGATTGTCCTCTAAACTGACCTTACGGCCAAAGCTGTCAACAAGAGATTGGCTCAGATTAAATTTCTCCTGGGAGCTTCCCTGCAAAAGTTGACCAGCCATTTCACCGAATCCACTCCTCATCCCAACCTGCTGGAAATATTTATCCAGATTAAATTTGCTGTTTGGACCAAGAGCTCCTGTAAAGTTAAACTGGACCAGATTCTTCAAGAACATTCCACCGAAAAGGTTTTCTTGGAATCGCTTGGGGTTGCTGGTGAACCGCAGGGCAATCTGAGCAAGTTCTCGTGAAGGAAACATCCCACCAACGGCTTCACCAAGGAGGGTTTCAAATGTGAGGAGATGAACAGCACTGGTTTTTCCTGAGGTGGAAGACAGCACTGTGGAACCCACAAAAAAGTCTCTGAATGAAAAAGGACAAAATCTCAAGGAGCCAACTAATTTCTGTGGCTCTGGAGTAGCAGAAAACAGATTGTTATGGCTGAAATGACCAACGGGGCCATAGAAAAGCCTGGATAGAGATACTAGTCTCTCAGAGACACAGTTGGGCTCCTTGCCTAGACAAAGGAAAAGATAAGAGGTGATTAATTATTATGAAGAACACAAGAAGAGGCTTGAGACTGGTTCAGGCCAAGGTTCATCTAGACCAGGAGTAGGCAACCTTGGCTCTTTTATGACTTGTGGACTTCAACTCCCAGAATTCCTGAGTCAGCCATGCTGACTCAGGAATTCTGGGAGTTGAAGTCCACAAGTCATAAAAGAGCCAAGGTTGCCTACCCCTGATCTAGACCAGCATTTGATATCACATAGTGACCAAGAAGATGCATCCAAAAAGTTCACTAGCAAGAATGTCAGGTGCAAAAAAATCAGGACCATATGTTAAGTTGCAGTTAAGAAGATTTATTTCTCAAGCCTGTAGACGAGAATCTATTCAGCTAAAGTCCAGTGCTAAATTGGCACTAGATAAGGGCTAATGGAATTGGGGGGTTGGACTTAGACCATTTGTGGGACCGTAATGACGCTAGGCTGATGACTCATTTAACTCCACCCCCAGCTCTGTCTGCTCATCTCCTACAATGAAACTTCTTTCAATTGATGCTGCCCATACCTGATATTTAAAGTATATTACTTGTGATCAAGGAGGCAATGAGCATTAAAATTAACAGCTATTGGTGACCTATCCTCCTTGAATTTATTTTGCTTCCTTTAAAAACCATCTAAACTGGAAGTCATCCCCAAAAGATGGTTCAAAATTCCATAAATTAAATCGATGTGGTATCCAGAACAGCTTTCCTTTCTTGGATTTTTGTTTCAATAGTCTCATCAACATAATGGAAAAAGGGGGGGGAGTTTATTTCCTTATATTTTAAGAATATCTCTGCTGGATCATGCCAAGATACAGCATTTGTTTATCACTGGGATTATTTAGATGTTTCTGGGAAATTCACAAATTCACTGCTATTCCATTGCAACTGATATTTGGAGGAATTTTTTCTAGTTTTGACATAACATAAAGCTAGGAATGAAAATCCTTGATGACCGTGTTTCTGGGTTGACCTACCACAGATCGGTTGCTGTCCTCTCCTTCTTGTTCCAGGGATCTCCTGTCCTCTGCTGTCGACACACCAACATTCTCCATTCAGTTGACATTGTGTTGGCTTGTAGGCACCAATCTCTTCACAAAATGGTTTATAATCCTCCTCAAAATGAGTGGCCGTGAAATATTCTATTTCACACTTAGAGGGGCCTTCAAAAGAAAAGAATTACAGAGTATAACAGCACAGGTTTTCATTCACATGTACATTTGTTCCAGTGTCTGGCAAATATCCTGAAAAAAAACAGTCTAATGGAAAAATTCAGGAAATAGAAGACTCAAACAAGTGGACTACTGAAGGATTTTAATTGCATGGGTATTGATTTGGCTCTGCTCTGCATTCTGCATTTTTACTGTAGATAGATGATAGATAGATAGATAGATAGATAGATAGATAGATAGATAGATAGATAGATAGATAGATAGATAGATAGATAGATAGATAGATAGATAGATGGATGGATGGATGGATGGATGGATGGATGGATGGATGGATGGATGGATGGATGGATGGATGGATGGATGGATGGATGGATGGATGGATGGATGGATGGATGGATGGATATAGATGATGTAGATATAGATATAGATATAAATGTACCAATAAATCAATAAAAATAAGAATAATCCTCTGTTCAACTACTATGAATGGAATAGAAGTTGGGAGGAGAAAAACCATCTCATCTCACAAAGAACAATACAGGTAGTCCTTGACTTATGACCACAATTGAGCCCAAAATTTCCATTGCTAAGCAAGACATTTGCTAAGTGAGTTTTGCCTCATTTTACAACCTTTATTGCCACAGTTGTTAAGTGAATCACTGCAGTTGTTAAGTTAGTGACACGGTTGTAAAATGAAGGCGGCTTCCCTATTGACTTTACTTGTCAGAAAGTTGCAAAAGGGGATCACATGATCCTGGGACACTGCAACAGTCATAAGTATGAGCCAGTTGCCAAGCGTCCGAATTTATCAGGTGACCGTGGGGATGTTGCAATGGTTGTAAGTGTAAAAACCAGTCATAAGTCATAAAACAGTCATAGGCACGGCCAGAAAACTAGATACAAGGACAGTTTTTCCCCCCATGCCGTCAGTCTGCTAAACAACTAATTCTTACAACACTGTCAAAATACTTAGTAAAGCTTTATTGCTATCATTCTCCTCATCTTTCTTATTACCTATCCTTATCTTCTTATGACTATAACTTTGTTTCCTTGTATCTTACAATTTATACTGTTTTATTTAGTATCCTAGTATGATTTATGTTGTTTGCTTAGCTAGTGTCCTATGACTATCACTGTTGCATCTAATGATTTATGGTGAATGTTTTTTTATATTGATTATGATCATGATTTAACACTATTGCTTGCACGTACACAGAGGGTTTATGCACCGGAGACAAATTCCTTGTGTGCCCAACCACATTTCGCCAATAAAGAATTTTGTTTTTTTTTTCAGTGCCGTTGAAACTTCGAATGGTGACTAAGCTAATGGTTGTAAGTAGAGGATTAACTGTAGATGTTGACCTGCCTTCTCTGGATCTCCTTTATCTAAACCCACAGAACAGTATTCTACGTACATCTGAATCTGCCAGTAGTTGCTAGTTGTACCCCCAGGAAACGTCTCTGTAGGATCCTATACATGCTACTTTCAGCAAAGGTGGGAACCGGTTCCAGCGATGCAAAAACGGTGTCATACACATTTTCAAGCAACATTTCCAGACCTGGGAAAGAAAAAAACATTTTAGTACAGTATCTTTATATATATATTTCTTCTCTGTTTCCCTTAACATTTGCTATATTGTATTTAAGCTAGTAAATTTCTAATTGTATCAAACTCAGTGAAAACTTCATTATCACATTTATCAATACATTTTTTGCTTATACATATCTTAATAGATCTTCATAAACAATCCACATCCTGTTATTAAGTTTTACCTAATTTTTAGTTCTTAATTACAATACTCCAATTTAACTTCTACTATCCATAGTATCTGAGTTTTGGGTAACCCAAATTTCCTTTGTCTCACTTCATAAAAATTATAATATCTAAAATGCACACATTACTTACTTAAATATATTCTTATTCTATTTCGTAAACATTTTCTTCTTCAACAGAAGCTTCCCCTTCAGCTATTCAAACCTCTTATCTTAATCTGACTAGGATACAGGTAGTCCTCGACTTACAATGGTTCATTTAGTGACCATTCAAGCTTACGACGTCACTAAAAAAGTGACTTATGACCGTTTTTCACACTTACAACCTTTGCAAGCATCCCCATGGTCATGTGATCAGAATCCAGATGCCTGGCAACTGTTTCATATTTATGACCGTTGCAGCATCCTAGGGTCATGTAATCCCCTTCTGACCAACAAATGTCAATGGGGAAGCCAGATTCACTTAACAACCGGGTTGCTAATTTATCAACTGCAGTGATTCGCTTAATAACTGTGGCAAGAAAGGTCATAAAATGGGGCAAAACTCAACTTTAACAAACGTCTCGCCTAACAACAGAACTTTGGGACTCAATTGTGGACGTAAGTCGAGAATTACTTATATATCTAATGGATCCTTGGACAGGAAAGGTGACCAACAAGCAAGTACCGGAGTGCCTAACACCAGATATGTCACTAGAAGGAAACATCACAAAACTGCATCTGTGTGTGTATGGCAGAGGTAGGCAACCTTGGCTCTTTTATGACTCGTGGACTTCAACTCCCAGAATTCCTGAGCCAGCCATGCTGAGAGGGAAGGGAGAGGTTTCCAAGCTGAGCCATGCTGGCTCAGGAATTTTGGGAGTTGAAGTCCACGAGTCATAAAAGAGCCAGGTTTCCTATCATCTAGGCCAGGAGTAGGCAACCTTGGCTCTTTTATGACTCGTGGACTTCAACTCCCAGAATTCCTGAGCCAGCCATGCTGAGGGGAAAGGGAGAGGTTTCCAAGCTGAGCCATGCTGGCTCAGGAATTCTGGGAGTTGAAGTCCACGAGTCATAAAAGAGCCAGGGTTGCCTACCCCTGGTGTAGGGGGAAAGCAATTATGTTGGGAACAGTTAGTGGTAAAAGGAAACCAGGCCGCCAAAGAACAGGGTGGCTGGACACCATTAAAGCGGACACCAGCCAGAGCATAAAACAATTCAAAGAAGCAGAGCAAGATTGGAAGATGTGGAGAGACCTGGCCCATAGAAATTATAAATTGACAATGTCAACTTCATATAAAGAAAATTTATATAAAATGTTTTATAGATGGCACTTGTTTAAAAATATGTCAGATAGATGTTGGAAATGTAAGCATAACTCAGGCACGTATTATCATGTTTGGTGGACATGTGACAAAGCAAAGGCTTATTGGAAAAAGATACATAATTGGTTAGAAAAGATATTGGGAGAACATGTGGATTTTAAACCTAAACTTTTCTTATTAGGTACAATGCCAGAAAAGATTAACAAACAAAGCCTAAATTTGATTCTACACGTCACAACAGCAGCAAGAATAATATTTGCGCAATATTGGAAAAATGAAGAACTACCACCAGAGGAAGAAATAATCCAAAAAATACTGGAATGTGCAGAGATGGACAGATTAACCATGAGATTGAAAGATAAAGAAGAAACAGAATATTATCAAACTTGGGATTTATTTTATCAATGGCTAGAGGAAAGAATGAAGGATTAGGAACTGAATATGTATTAGCGTTTTTAAACTCAGACAGCACGTTGGTTGAAAAATTAATATATGTATGTAAGAGAAAATTAATAAAATCTTTAAAAAAATAGAATCGCCAAGAGTCGGACATGACTGAGTGGATAACATCATCATCATATCAGATGGGGCTATGCAGTCCTTTCAGTTTAATTGCAAAAATGGAGACTCTGTTCCTGGAAGGGCGATGGAAAACATCTGTATTCACCTCTTTAAAGCAGCTGCACAGAACCATCACACAGCCACAATCTCTAAACCTAAATCTACAACCATACCTTTGATATACAGGAAATCCTCGAGTAGAGTAAATTACAGTGAGATTAGGTAGCTTGTGGTTATATTTGGAGAACTGACCCATTGTCTTAACAGGCTATATGAACAAGACCATTGCATTAAGACTTACAACACTTCATTCAGTGACCGTTCAAAGTTACAACAGCACTGAAAAAAAGTGACTTATGACTGTTTTTTCACCCTTACAACGGTTGCTGCATCGTCACAGCTGCCGGATCAAAATTTGGTCTCTTGGCAACTGACTCGTATTTATGACGGTCCCAGAACTGCATTATGTTGCTGGTTCTGCTCATCATTAAACCTTCTTTCCAAACAGCTAGCCTCCATTTTATTTCCAGCAGCCTCCATTTTATTGATTCCCAGCTTGGAACTGGACCTGATTTTTCTTCAAACAACTGTTAAGTTTTCACTTTTAGGAGACTCCTGCAGGTAGACTCACCTGTATCTTCTAGTTCTCTCCCAAGACTGTCTGCACAGTAACAGTATCCGTTGATTTCAGGAAATAAACTTCTGAAGGAACTAAACGTTAAGAATGCTTTGGGAAACCTGAAAGAGAAATCCAGCTGTTAGAAAATTCAGTATATGAGATTTTTCCATGATGTAGCAAGGGACATTGTGGCTACTCCTTTGATATATGATTAGCATATTATTATTTATATTCTCATACTAGCTGTACCCGGTCACACGTTGCTGTGGCTCAGTCTGGTTAAATGGAAAAGAAAGAAAAGAGAAAGCGCACATTTGTAATATGTTTAATTTCACAATGCTAGCGTGTGTTGCTTTTACGTCCAACAGATGGTGCTGTTTTTCAAAAAAAGCATGTTTTTACCTGTCACAGGTGTGACATCTATATAATAGTAGGTATATAAAAACACGTGCCTATTCGAATG
Source organism: Protobothrops mucrosquamatus (assembly GCF_001527695.2). Lineage (NCBI taxonomy): Eukaryota > Metazoa > Chordata > Lepidosauria > Squamata > Viperidae > Protobothrops > Protobothrops mucrosquamatus. Next base: position 66,401 of record NW_015388885.1, read on the forward strand.
CAACGTTGTGTCAAAATTTCAAAGCAATCGGTGAAGAACTTTCGGAGATTTAAGATTTTGAACAAACGAACATTTACATTTTTATTTATATATAGAAGATTATCACTCTACAGACACCAGAGAGTGAAGTTTTCAAGAAACAGCTTTTCAGGCTTCAGAAAGTAACCTGTAATAGTATGCTCTTTGTTTTATTCGCAGATTGTCTTCAACTTATTTTTGAGGGATTGGAAACTGGAAGTGGTAATAACATGGGCCTTAGATCATTATCATTATTAAATATGAGAAAATATCAGCTTTGAATCAGGGTATTTCACTTGACCTGGAACTAGGTTCAGCTCTCCATCCAAACATATCAATGGTCACCACTGATAGCCCAGATTACCTCCACTCATGGTGCTTTTACTAGGGCTAGAATGTCTTCTTGTCTTCCTAAATGGCAGGTGTAGGCACTAAGCATTGCAAAAAGTTCTTCCTACCTGTTAAAATGATGGATAAGATCAAAGACCATCCTATCGGTTGTGTTGACGAACTTGCATTGGACAGGCAGGAATTCTCCATCAGTTGAGCACTGTGGAGGGCTTTTTTCCCCAACGCCATGCAGAACGCGACGGTCTCGAATCTCACACCGGCCAGGACCTGACAAGCAAAAACATTGCATTTATTCTGGCTTCTTGGTTCAAGAATATCAGTTGTCAAATTTTTTCAAAAAACTTTCAGAAGAGCTTTTCCCCCATCCTGTATCCATGGCTCATTCTCATCTTTTTACCAAGCAGATCAACTTTTTCCATCTATTTCTCACTCTCTGATTCTCTAACTTTAAGAAGAGAAAGGATGACTGACAGGTTAAAAAGATAATGATGGGAAGGAAGGGAGGGAGGGAGGGAGGGAGGGAGGGAAGGAAAGAAAGAAAGAAAGAAAGAAAGAAAGAAAGAAAGAAAGAAAGAAAGAAAGAAAGAAAAAAGAAAAAAGAAAAAAAGAAAGAAAGAAAGAAAAAAGAAAGAAAAAGAAAGAAGGAAGGGAGGGAGGGAAGGATGGAGAAAGAAAGAAAGAAAGAAAGAAAGAAAGGAAAGAAAGAAAGAAAGAAAGAAAGAAAGAAAGAAAGAAAGAAAGAAAGAAAGAAGAGATAGATAAACCCCCAAGTGGCCTCAACGGCTCTCTAAAAAAATGCAAAGGACCAGCTGTCTGCAAGGAGTACAAATCTTTCCATTCCCACCATCCAATCAGAGCTGAAGAAGCTTCTTGAATGAGAAGCGAAACGTCTTCAAAGAAAAACAAAGAAATTCCAGTTGCCTCCTGAAAAAAGCACCTTTGGTGACTACATCTCGTTTAAATGCCTAATTATGTTTTGACTAACGACTTACATTGCCTTGGTTTTCCTTTCTGCCTGGTCCCATAAATCTCCATCCCTTCACCGTCGACACACCAGCATTGTACCAGAGCTAAGTCACACTGCACCGGGTCAAAGTCACCTGAATCCAGACACCGTGGGATGTAGGCAGTTTCACTGCTATTGATGTAGCGGCTGACCAGAATTTGCTGCTTTTGAAGCTGGCAGAAGGACAAACCTACAGCAGGAAGAAACATGAGTGCAATTTTCAGCTTTGCTGTATCAGGGCCAAATTCACCTGATATTGATCATCTCCAAATGGTTAAATTGATCATTCTATTCGAAAAGGAGAATATGTTTGAGTATGTTTTTCATTTGGATGCTACTTCTGGATTTTGTGCTTGTGTTGAGTTCAGTTTCCGTTATCAGAATTAAGGAAGTTTAAATTCCACAATACCAAGAGATCCAGACAGAAATATGTTTGTTTTAATCACTCAACCTGTTTGTGCATACATCAACTATTATTCTTTTTAACATCCCACCATACGTCCAAAAATATATCTTGAATGCAGGAAATGAATATATCAGAGAGGTGAGTCTCTCTCTCTCTCTCTCTCTCTCTCTCTCTCTCTCTCTCTCTCTCTCTCTCTCTCTCTCTCTCTCTCTCTCTCTCTCATACACAAACACAAATGCAGACCAGACACCCTACTAAAATTCTTTGTGTTTTGAAACCGAAATTCACAATAAGGAGGAACTTACAAGTCAGAGATGATCCAGACCGCTTAGTGCCTGTGACTTCAATGCCCTTTTCATCTACACACCAGCAGGAAAGACCCTTTCTATCGCACTGTTTTTTCCTGGTGGACAAAATAGTGATTTCCAGCATTATTACGCTTTTTATACATGCGTAAGGTTTACAAACATCCGTAAGAAGCATCACTTATTTTCCAAACATTAGGTCATTTGGTATTGCTTTGATCCCACTTTCCTATGGGCCAAGATAAGTAAGGAAGTGGGTCAGTATCTTTTTGAGCTGATACCTTCCATAAAAATTAGACCAGCATTTTTCAACTTCAGCAGTTTTGAATGTGTGGACTTCAACTCCCAGAAGTCCCCGGCCAGTATGGAGAAACACGCGCTGACAGCCATGTCTGGCTGGGGAATTCTGGGAATTGAAGTCCACACATCTTAAAAGTGGCTGAGATTGAGAAACACTGCATTAAACCATAACTCCTGGAATTGTTAAGTGGCATTGGATTCACTGGTAAGGAATAGGGAGATAGACAAACAGACAGACCTGGAATGGGCAGCATAGCTCAAATTCTACAAAATCCCATATGACAATTTCAAAATCTCATGAGATTTTCTCAAAATGTTTCAGATTTCGCAGGCAGAACCCAAGACCCAAAAAGAAAGATTGTGATACAGTACACATTTCACAATGTTTATCCAACCAGCATTTGCCTTTGAGTCATCTCCTGACATTTTTGTGGCTAATACTATTTTCAGTACTTATCGCTAAGACATTACGCGACTTTCCCAAAGTCTTTCTGTTCTTTTATTATTATTTTTTAAAATGTATTTTGTGAAACTGAAATGTCTTCAGTTTGATTCCTGGTTTATCCAGCGGTAGTAAAAATGTGGCTGGGGAATTCTGGGAGTTGAAGTCCAATCCTCTTGAAGTTGCTAAGGTTGAGAAACACCGGTGTATCGTCTTGATCAGGAGTCTTCAAACTTGGCAACTTTAAGACCTGTGGACTTCAACTCCCAGAATTCCACAACCAGCTTGGCTGGCTGAGGAATTCTGGGAGTTGAAGTCCACAAGTTTTAAAGTGGCCAAGATTGGAGACCCCTGGTTTAATGGATCAACATCACATAAGCTACTCCTGGTTAATATCCAGGTTCTCTAAGGAGGCCACGGTGACAGGCAAACTATGACACTCCCGATTTGCTGAACCAAAATACCCATCTTTCTCCCCTACCATTAACCATTCTTCCAGGAAATTGGAAATTGGAAAGCCAACGTTACCTAAACTGTCCATCTTCTGAGCACTGAGGGATGTAGTCTTCTCCATCATGGAACGCCTTCTCTCTCTGAAGTTCACATGGACGAAGAGGCTGGCTTTCAGCCTCATACTCTACATTCGGAAGAAGGCAAAGTTATTGCAGCAAATTCCTTCTTCATATCCTAACCTCCCTTTGTTCTTTTTCCTTTTTTATCCCAAGGACTTGGGAAAGACAGAGAAGAGCTACAAAGATGATCAGGGGACTGGAGGCTAAAAGATATGAAGAATGGTTGCTAGAATTGGGTATGTCTAGTTCAGGGGTAGGCAACCTCGGCTCTTTTATGACTCATGGACTTCAATTCCCAGAATTCCTGAGTCAGCTGTGCTGACTCAGGAATTCTGGGAGTTGAAGTCCATGAGTCATAAAAGAGCCGAGGTTGCCTACCCCTGGTCTAGTTTAATGAAGAGAAGGACTTGGGGTGACATGATAGCAGTGTTCCAGTATCTCAGGGGTTGCCACCAAGAAGAGGGAGTCAAGCTATTTTCCAAAGCACCTGAAGGAAGAACAAGGAGCAACGGATGGAAACTAACCAAGGAGGGAAGCAACCTAGAACTAAGGAGAAACTTCCTGACAGTTAGAACAACTGATCAGTGGAACAATCTGCCTCCAGAAGCTGTGAATGCTCCAACACTGGAAGCTTTTAAGAAGAGATTGGGCAGCCATTTGTCTGAAATGGTAGAGGGCTGTGTTGTGGGGACACAGGGCAGTACTTTGCACCACTCAGGTGACCCTGAGGACATAGAAAAACTCCAGGAGGCCTCAACGACTCTCTAAAAGAATGCAAATGACCAGCTGTCTGAAAGGAGTATAAATCCTTCCATTCCCCACCATCTAATCAGAGCTGAAGAACCTTCTTAGACGAGAAGCGAAACGTTTTCAAAGAAAAACAAGCAAGTCCAGTTGCCTCCTGAAAAAAAACACCTTTAGGATAACCATGATCCGGATGGCTGAAAATCTCCATAGACATCTCTCAAGTGGGGTATTGTGATATTCTTATATTAACTGGCTCTTTGGGTCTTAATCACAAAACACGCTTACCAAGATGCTGGACCAGATGATAACTATGGTCCTTTCCAATTCTAGGCTTCTATTAGTTTTATTCTAAAAGCAGACACCTGAGAACAAAGAGATTTACCTATTTACTTACCAAAGATGCTGGTCAGTGCTCTATCGGTAAAGCAAAGGCAGGTGATGAAGAGCAAGGCCCTCATTTTGGGATGTAGGAGGATTGTCTCCCTTGCGAGGGAAAGGCATCCAACCTACACTCTGGGGAAGTTCTCGGCCAGTATTTTATAGCTGCTGCTGCCCCTCAAATAACTTTTCACTTATGAAATGGAAGACTGGGCTCTCAAGGGAGTTAGTGACGCAGGCTGTTTCAAGAGCCATTGTGTTGGGTCACGCAATTACCCATTTCAGTGTCTTTGCTTTTTCTTTCTCACTTGCCCTTCTAAAGGTGAGATAGAAATAAATTTAAAAAAAAAACCAGGTGGCATAAAGGCAGTCCTCGACTTACAACAATTGAGTCCAAAATTTTCCATTGCGAAGCAAGATCGTTGTGAAGAGGGTTGAACCATTTTACGACTTTTCTTGCTACAGTTGTTCAATAAATCGCTGCAGTTGCTCAATTAGTAACACAGTTGTTAAGTAAATCCGGCTGACCCATTGACTGTGCTTGTCTCAAGGTTATAAAAGAGGATCACATGATCCCGGGACATTGCAACCGTCCTAAGTACATGACAGTTGCCAAGCATCTGAATTTTGATCATGTGACCCTGGGGATGCTGCAGTGGTCGTAAGTGTGACAAATGGTCCAGAGTCACATTTTTTTCAGTGTTATTGTAACTTTGAACAGTCACTAAATGAATGGTGTAAGTTAAGGACTACCTACACATATGAAACCAACAAATGCATATTTACCTATATAAGCACGAGCATGCCTACCTTATCTATAAGAAGAGTGGCAGAACCTGGGGGCGGAGTTAAACAAGGGATTAGTCTAGAATCCCTACATAGCCACAAGCAAACTAAGTTCAACCTCCCTTGAATTCCATGGACCCCTATCTAACTCCAAGCAGGTGCTCACCTTTGTTTGAGAAGATTCCTGTGCATAGGCATAATTAGCAATAAATCATTATAATTAGATCTTCATGTGTGGACCTGATCTTTAGTACCAGACACTATCTGACCTGGTAGGATGGGTAGATGTCCTTACGGGAAGGCAGTCCTGCAGGTAACCTGGCCCTGTGCCATATGCTTTAAAGGCAATGGCCAGCTCCTTGGAATTCCGTGCAGCTCATGCAATAGAGGTGTTACATGGCAAACCTAGGGGGGGCATTACTGTGCACACTGGTGCATTCTAGATTAGTTGAAGTTTCCAGGAGGTCTTCAAGGGCAGGCCCTATGTAGAGCGCATTGCAGTAAATTAAGATGGGAGATGATCAAGGCATGTGCGACGGTGAGCAAGGTCTTCTGTAAATGACAATACTGTCGGCTAATTGATAAGCAGATCATAACCTTCAGTTAAATTATGCTCAGTATTCGGAAGAAACTAATATATAGTCTCCTGTGTGAACGTCCCTTTAAACAAAAGCACCTGATCACCTGAGAGTGGATGATTGGTTTTTTATATATATCTTGATCTTCTGAAGTCCAACAAAGTGCAGGTAAACTAGTCAAGTCCAGTTTCTTTGTATTACATTTGCTTTTGAGTAGCTGTTTACACTAATGCAATACACACAGACAAATGGAATTATTATTTCTATGCGTGCAGATTTCTTCAGGGATGTGTACGCCAATCAGCCACAGCGATTACAAGTTCTAGGTGTGGGTTACAGGCAGCCCTCCAATTATCACCTACCCATCGTTAAGCCGTCCAGAGTTACCTTGACGTAGGATGGGTGGCCAATAAATGTTACAAATAAATTAAATACTTCGAAAGGGGACTTACAACCCAGATCTGATTTTCTGGTGGTCAGGCAGTCTCTTGCCGTCATGTGACCACACTTCAGGTGCTCCGCAACATAACCGCATTTATGGCCAATTGCAACACCCCGCAAGCACATTTTATTTATTTATTTATTTATTTATTTTATTTGATTAAATTTATATACCGCCCTTCTCCCGGAGGACTCAGGGCGGTGCACAGCATATTAAAACAAATAACAATAAAATACCAGAATAAAAACCCCTCTAAGACCAAATTAAAAGCCAAATATTAGTAGCTGTGTAATAATTAAAATTATTAAAATCATCCCTAACTAAAATCCACCCTAGG
>NW_015388885.1:75220-78731 GCF_001527695.2 Protobothrops mucrosquamatus
GTCTCAGTAATACCTGCCAGGTCCGCACCCCCCTCTAAAATAAGGTCTTGTATGAGGGGGGCCTTATTAACCACGGACCTGGCATTACATAACATCAGCCGATGGTCCCGGGCCGGAGGGTCTAAGTCTCCTGGGGACCGAGTAGAGACCTGAGGACCGGAGCACCCACAAGCTTGTAAATAGCGTGTGCGTGCTCCCCGTGTTTCATAATGGTTTTGCAAAAAAACTGGACGTTGCTTCAAGTTGACAGCCCAGTGACTTGAGACGGTCACTGTCATGGTTCCAAAAGCTCTTCAAAGAACTTTGAGGCATTGTTTACCTTAAAGAATCTTTAATTGCAACATAGCTTCCGCACGTACATAGAGAAGCCAAAATCTGAATTCTCCTCCCCCAACCACACAGTATCTAATCAGAATAAAGCTGGAAGGGACCTTGGAGATAATAACAATAATAAAGTTGGAAGGGACCTTGGAGGTCATCGAGTCCAACCCCCTGCTCAGGCAGGAACCCTACACCAAGGCTTTTCAACCAGTGGTACGGGTACCACCTGTGGTACATTGGCACCTGGCAGGTGGTATGCGACCATCCTAGAAAAGTGATAGTGGGGGAAGGGAATGAGCTGAACCAGTGGCAGCACTGCACAAGCCTAAGCGAGAGATGGCTGGAGCTGCAGGGCTGTCAGGGCTCAGTGGAAGCACCAGGATCAGCGCCAGGATCCAGCTGGAGCTCAGCGCTGATCCTGGTGCTTCCACTGAGCCCAGAAGAAGCGCCGATCAGCTGGAATGTTGCAGCATCTCCAGGGTCTTGTGATTCTACATTTAGATGCTTGGCAACTGATTCATATTTATGACGGTCACAGTGTCCCAGGGTCATGTGAAGTGACCAAAACCTGCTGCAACCACCCAGCAGACCGGGGGGGGGAGGAATAAAACCAAACACCATACCACCCCCGCTGCCAATCCTCAACAGAAATGCTCACAATAATGAAAACCTCGGACAGGAGGAAGAGCACTGCTGGGTGGGCAGGTTTCTTGCTCGGCTGTGGCTTGGGGGACACTTTTTCAGTGCCATTGTAACTTCTAACAGTTACTAAGCGAAGTGTTGTAAGTCGAGGACTACCTGTACTTTATCGCTTTTTTCCCTTTTTTTTTTTTTTTGGTCATCAAGTTTGCTAGGCGACTGGTGGTACTCGGATATTGCCATATCCTAAAAGTGGTACAATGGGTGAAAAAGTTGAAAAGCCCTGCCCTACACCATTTCGGACAAATCTAAGCATAACTCACTCCTTCATTTAACAGTCATTAATCACATTCTCCAATTAGTTTGAAGTGTGAGCTTTCCCTCCCGTTATCTCCTCATATTACAACCAACCTTGAAGAATACTCTACTGAGATATTGTTATGGCTAACTAGTCCCCAAGCACATTCTTCCCCCTCCCCTCCAGCATCATCAATTTTTTACTCTAAAAGTAATACACAGGTTAAATAGAAAATGTCTACATCTTCATATATTGTCAAGCAAGAACACCCGATTGACAGTCACCTTGACCACCGCAAACAATGTTGCAAAACCAGGTGGGTCACATGACCACCGACCCATTTGGTCACTGTAATGGGCAGACTCCATCACAGTCACATGCCAAGGATGTTAAAAGCTAACCCTAGTATCTAATTCAGTGGTTCTCAACCTGTGGGTCGGGACCCCATTTCGGGTCGATCGACCATTTCATGGGGGTCGCCAAGCAAGGCTGTCCGCCATTTTTTTTGTCCGCCATTTTTTTTGTCCACCATTTTTTCCCCTTTTCCAGCGGGTGTCTTACCTCCCTTGGGCTGGGCCAGCTGGTGGTCAGCCTGCTCCGTCTCTGCCGCTTGCCAGCTATGCCTTGGCTGGCGCAGGGGGCGGAACCACACATGCGCGGCGCTCTCGGGCAGGGAAAGTCCTCGACTTACGACCAGTTTAGTCCTCGACTTACGACCGGTTTAGTCCTCGACTTACGACCGGTTTAGTCCTCGACTTACAACCAGTTGGGGTCGCGGCATTAAAAAGGTTGAGAACCACTGATCTAATTACTGTGGTGAATTCTTGTTTCCCGCCAAAGCCCTCAGTGTAAGCACATTTGCCTAAAGCCCACCTCAAATTGCTCAGGATTTAGTCAACCCTCCGAAAAGCAAACTGGACGAGACGGAAAGAGGGTGCGGTATGCAGAATAGTTTAATAAACAGCTTTACATACAGTACCTTACATATAGACAGTGTATTTGCAAATTTAAATACATTTTAATGTACAGTGGCTTGTACTCTTATCCTTGTGGAGGTTCAAGTTTATTGTCCTTCATGTAGTTCTCACACTTTTGTACACATTGCCAGCACTGAAACAATCTGGGAGGCCTTACGCTCGATACTCTCTTGTTACTCTCAATAATGCAGCCTCTCTTGAACAGCCAGTATTTTTTTTAGAAAAGTATCTTTTTTTTTTTACAAATTTCTGTACATATTGTTTTTTAATCTTCTCTCTTTCTCCCTCTCCTCTTTTTTTAAGAAACAGCTCGTTAAAAGGCGACATTTTATTTGTCACCAAGGTTCTTTTTATCGTAAGAAAACTAGTCTTGTCAATATAAATATGTCTCTAGAAAGCAACGTATGAGCAGACACATACACATTATATGTGTGTATATGCACACATACGCACGCCCACAAAGACATATATACATACCTCAAGAGGTATACTACAGCACTGGGTGCAACGATAATGCAGGTAAACTAAAAGTAACTGGACTTGGCCCAGAATTTTATTTAAAAACCCAGCTAACTAGGAGGACTTTGGTTTCGTTAACGGTTTGCCAAATCATAACTGAATGACTTTAATAGGTAGTACATTTGCACCGTACCCCTTCCAGAAGGGGAGCTTCTGATTATTTGGGGTTCGCCGGGAGACTACACAGACCATGCCACGTTTTACAAATTGCTCAACTATTCCAAGATTTTTGGCATGCATAAGTTTATCTCCCTGGAATAAAACAGCATCAACCTTCGTATTTCAAAACTTCCTTTCATTTCACGTGACAAGAGAGTAAAAAGGTTGGGAGTGGACCCATTTCACAGCCAGTCACTGGCGGTTTAGACGCTCTTTCGATTCCCCAAGCCAGCTGAGGAAGGCGAGTATTGCAGCCCAGACCCAACCGTTAGACACAATATCCCTCAATACTTTTAATTATAGCTTGCCCAAATATGAATTTGATGCAATCCTGGTTGATGCTGGCAATATGGAGGACTTGATATGAGAAGTCGGGGGGGGGAGAAGGGGGGGAGAAAGCTCCCTTTAACTGACCTCGTGCCACTCCCGTTTCAGTATTTTTTTTAAAAAAAAAACTTTTTTTGGCACTTCTGACCATGACTTTCCCGGTTTGGTTTCTAAAAATGGAGCATAAGATTCGATGCAAGGAAGGCTCGGCTTAAAAAAATATTCATAGAGAGGCTACTATAAAAAACAGTTTCTCCTGAAAGGGAAGCTA
>NW_015388886.1:0-6791 GCF_001527695.2 Protobothrops mucrosquamatus
TATAAATCCTTCCATTCCCCACCATCTGGTCAGAGCTGAAGAAGCTTCTTGGGTGGGAAGTGAAACGTCTTCAAAGATAAACAAGAAAGTCCAGTTGCCTCCAGAAAAAGCACCTTTGGGACAGACATAGAGTCATGTTTTGACTCCTTTTTGGAAGAACAAGAGGTGGGGGGGCTGCCTCGCCTCTGGAGGGAGAATATTCCACAGGGTGGGGGCAATGGCAGATAAGGCTCTCTTCCTGGACCCCCAGTGGGGAGGTCTTTAACTAATGGGGTCTGCAACATACCCTCCCTGCCTAAATAGGTGGGATGAGTTGATACAATGGGGCAAAGACTGTCCCATGGTAGCCTGGACGCAGGGCCCATAGGGCTTTATAGATCATAACCCACACCTTGAATTGGACCCAGAAGCAAACTGGCACCCAATGCAGTTTGTGGAGCAAAGGTAATAATAATAATAGTAATAATAACAGTAACAACAACAACAACAACAACAACAACAACAACAATAACAATAATAATAATAATAATAATAATAATAATAATAAAAGTTGCAAGGGACCTTGGAGGTCATCTAGTTCAGTGTTTCTCAACCTTGACAATTTTAAGGCATGTGGACTTCAACTCCCATTGCTGGCTGTGGAATTCTGAGAGTTGAAGTCCACATGCCTTAAAATTGTCAAGGTTGAGAAACACTGATCTAGTTCAACCCCCTGCTCAGGCAGGAAACCCTATACCATTTCAGAAAAAAGGCTGTCCAGTCTCTTCTTAAAAACTTCCAGTGTTGGAACATTCACAGCTTCTGGAGGCAGGTTGTTCCACTGGTTAATTGTTCTAACTGTCAGGAAGTTTCTCTTTACTTCTAGGTCGCTTCTCTCTTTGGTTAGTTTCCATCCGTTGCTTCTTGTCCTGCCTTCAGGTGCTTTGTAGAATACATGAACCCTTCTTTGGCTACCGAAGATTGCCCTCGTGGCTGCATTCTGCACCGGCTGAAGTTTCTGGATGCTTTTCAAGGGTAGCCCCACGTAGATCTCATTGCAATAGTCTAGAGTAGACAGGAGATGCCCAGGGCTTGAATGGCTGAGCCGAGATAGCCTTTAGCAGGGCGATTGCCAGTTGCTTTCCATGGTGCTGAAATTCACCTCCGTCCCTTTTGGCTCTAAATTAAGCCTGTTGTGTTCAGAAGCTGCTGACCCATAGGGCTGGCCTGGGTGCAGCATATAGGCAATCCTTGACTTATGACCACAATTGAGCCCAAAATTTATGTTGCTCAGAGGGACAGTTGTTAAGTAGGTTTTGCCCCATTTTATGACCTTTCTTGCCATGGTTGTTAAGTGAATCACTGCAGTGGTTAAGTTAGTAGCATGGTTGTTAAGTAAATCTGGCTTCCCTATTGATTTTCCTTGTCAGAAGATTGCAAAAGAAGATCACAGGATAAATATGAAGCAGTTGCCAAAAGTCTGAATTTTGATCACGTGACCAGGGGGATGCTGCAACGGTCATAAGTGTGAAAAACAGGCATAAGTCACTTTTTAAAATGGCATTGTAACTTAGAATGATCACTAAACAAACTGTTGTAAGTTGAGGACTCCTTGTAATAGAAATTAAATCCTGGTTTCCCAGCCTAGCTAGACCACTGTCCTTAAAGACTACTCTGAAAATTAATTAGAATAGAATAGAATAGAATAGAATAGAATAGAATAGAATAGAATAGAATAGAATAGAATAGAGCTGGAAGGGACCTTGGAGGTCTTCTAGTCCAGCCCCCCGCTCAAGCAGGAGAACCGTCCTATACCATCTCAGACAAGTGACTGTCCAGCCTCTTCTTAAAAATCTCCAATGATGGAGCGCCCATGATTTCTGGAGGCAAGCTGTCCTCACTGTCAGGAAGTTTCTCCTTAGTTCCAGGTTACTTCTCTCTTTGATCAATTAATTAATTAATTAATCCATTAATCCATTCAATCATCCATCCATCCATCCATCCATCCATTCAATTATCCATCCATCCATCCATCCATCCATCCATCCAATCATCCATCCATCCATCCATCCATCCATCCATCCATCCATCCATCCATCCATTCATTCCTCATGTGTCTAGTCACACTTGGCCAAATAGAGTATTTTAAATTCTACACGAATATACAGTATTGGTTGAATTTTCATGGAAAGAGCAGTGGGTTGCTGTCACCTTGTCCCGAAGGGTCCTTTCTAGTTGCGTTTGTGTGCAACCTGGGGTGTGTGTGTGTGTCTCCTTGGCCCAAACGTGCCTCATTCTCAAGTCTAGACAAGGTCAGCCAGAGGCAGCTGCCCACTGAGATTCTGGAAATGGCAAGCCTTTTAGAAGGCTGTGAGAGATTGTGAACACAGTATTTAACAAAAGGTCAAGACGTCCTGCTTTGCAAGTAGAGGGTTAGTTTGCCACACATCTAATTACACAGTAATTGAGGGACCCTCCTTTTAATTTCTCTGGCTTTAGGCAAGAAGGAGACGCGGGTGGTGGAGGGTGTGTGTGTGGGGGGGAAATAGTAGGAAGCCAAGGAGCAGCAGTAAAAAAAAGCATCAGGAGAACAGTCAATTTTCTTTTCATCTTTCACCTCCTTCTCCTTCTTTCTCTTTCTCCTTCTCTTCCTCCACTTTCTCTTTTTCCTTCTTTCCCCCTGTCCCTCTCTCCTTTCTTTGCCTCCTCTTCATCTTCTTTCCCCCTTTTTTCTCTCTTCACCATTCCCTTCTCCTGCTTCTCCTTCTCTTTTTTCTTGTTCTCCTCCTTCTTTTCTCCTATATCTCTCTCCTTTCTTTCCCTCCTCTTGTTCTTCCATTTTCCTTTCCTTTCCTTTCCTTTCCTTTCCTTCTTCTTTCTTTCCTTTCCTTCCCTTCCCTTTCCTTCCCTTCCCTTCCCTTTCCTTTCCTCCCTTCCCTTCCCCTTTTCCTCCTTTCCTTTCCTTTCCTTTCCTTTCCTTTCCTTTCCTTTCCTTTCCTTTCCTTTCCTTTCCTCTCCTCTCCTCTCCTCTCCTCTCCTCTCTTTCCTCTCCTCTCTTCTCTTTCCTCTCCTCTCCTCTCCTCTCCTCTCCTCTCCTCGCCTCTCTTTCCTTTCCTTTTTCTCTTTCCCATTCCCTTCTCCTCCCTCTTCTCCTCCTTTTTCCTCCTCCTACGTTTTCCTTATTCTCCTCCTCTACCCCTTTCTTGCTCATTTCTTCTTTCCTCTTTAACTTTCCTTGTCTCTTCTTCAGATTTTATTTCTCCTTTTATTTCTCCTCCTCCTCCTCCTCCTCCTCCTCCTCCTCCTCCTCTTTCTCTCCCTGTTCCCTCCCTCCTTTCTTTTCTTCTTCCTCTTCCTCCCCCCCCTTTCCCTTCTCCTCCTTCTCTTTCTTTGTTTTCGTGCTGCCTGGGGAATTCTGGGAGTTGAAGTCCACCCACCTTCAAGTTGGCAAGTTTGCAAATCCCTAGTTTAGAACCTCAGAAAGGAAGAGAGGAAGAGACAGAATAATTATGGGCCTTTGCTGGGGAGTGTGTGTGTGTCATTGGGGGTACCTGAAGCGTGGAATTGTGAGCACGTTTGGAAGTAGATCTCAGCACGTCATTTTCCAAAGCAACCAAGAGGTTGCAACGCTCCATCATAATTCTGCGTGCGGAAAGAATAATAAAACCATCACAGCTTCAGGAATAATAGGGTCAGAACACACACACACACACACACACATGCACACCTCCCCCAATAAAATTACAGTGTGGCTCACAAGCTTTTGAAAGGAATTTAAATGGGGGGGGGCATGGGAGAGAGATTTGCAACTCACGTACTGAGTGTGTGTGTGTGTGTGTGTGTGTGTGTGTGTGTCCGTGTTGCTAGTAGAGCAAAGGGAGGCTGTTTCATGCCAATTCTTCATGCTCCTGTGGGAAGTCAGCCCCCCAGAGAAGGAAATATTAAAAGGGCAGAAAAATATATTTCCTCAAAGGATCTTGAAGAGGCAAAAAAGCATGCCCAGTTTTTTTAATAGCCCCAGGTCTCCCTTCCCCAAACAGAAACCAGCTCTGTAGAAATGCAGATGGAGCCCCAACTAGAAGATCAAGAAGACAAAGACACCTAAAATCTACATACCCCACCCAAACTCTAAGACCGGACATAATAGGATTAACACACAGATACCAAAGGGCACACTCAGACTCAGGTCAAAGTTCATGACACAGAAAGCAACTCCAAACAAAAGGCTCCAGAGGGTATAAAAACCCACTCCTTACATGTGCTCGGCCTGTTTTTTCTCTCTTTTCTGCCAGAGCCATCTTTCTGTCTGGCTCTCCTCTTCAATAAACTGCAACCTTCTTTCTAAAGCAGTCGCCATGTTGTTTATCCCTGGCTTGGACTGAACCATGATGAAGACTTTTCTTCCAACACTCCAAGGTGTGTCTCTTTACTTCTGACATCATTTTATGGGAATGGATATACAGATAGTCCTTGATTTGCAACGGAGCGTTGGGCGACCATTTGAAGTTACAACAGCCCTGAAAAATCTGACTCAGGACTGGTCTTTGCATTTATGACCCTTGCGGCATTTCCAACGGTCACGTGATCAAAATTCAGACAGGTGGAAACCAGCGTGTAGAGATAGTTCTTGAGTTATGACCACAATTGACCCCAAAATTCCCCTTGCTAAGGGAGACAGTTAAGAGGGGTTTTGCCCCATTTTACGACCTTCCTGGCTACTGTTGTTAAGTGAATCACTGCAGTTGTTAAGTGAATAGCCCATTTGTTATGTGAATCACTGTGGTTGCTAAGTGAATAGCCCAGTTGTTAAGTGAATCACTGTGGTTGTTAAGTGAATAGCCCGGTTGTTAAGTGAATCGCTGCAGTTGTTAAGTGAGAAGCCCAGTTGTTAAGTGAATCACTGCGGTTGTTAAGTGAATAACACAGTTGTTAAGTGAATCTGGATTCCCCCAATGGGGGAACAACCAGGCTATTCACTTAACAACCAGTGATTCACTTAACAACGGGAGCAAGGAAGGTCATGAAGTTGGCCATGACTCACTTCACTTCTTTGGTTAGCGATGGAAATTCCAGTCTCAACTGTGGTCATAAGTCCAGGATTATCTATACACAATTTTTTTTTTTTTTTAATGTGCGCTGTTAGTATATGTCGACAGGGGTAGGCAACCTTGGCTCTTTTATGAGAAACAACCTGGAACTAAGGAGAAATGTCCTGATAGTTGGAACAATTAATGAATGGAACGACTTGCCTCTAGAAGTTGTGGGTGCTCCATCACTGGAGGTTTTTAACAAAAGACTGGACAGCCACTTGTCTGAAATGGTATAGGGCAGTGGTGGTGAACCTATGGCACACGTGCCAGAAGAGGCAATCGGAGCCCTCTCTGTGGGCATGTGCCCCGTCGCCCCAGCCCTGCCTCCCTCCGTCGCCCCCTCCTCACCAGCATCCCCACCGGAGGAGAGTTGCCCCTGGGCACAGCCCGCCTGGAGCAGCGCAGCCAAGCACATGGCAACCGGGCAGCAGGGACAAGACTACGCCCTCATGTCCTGACGCGCACAGATGATGCTGCGGGGTGCGGGTGGAGGGCGTAGCCACCATGGTACTGCAGGGCTGTCTGGGCGATATGCTGCGACAGGCCGTGGAGCCAGTGGGTGGCCCTGCGGGTGAGTAGGGCGGGACGGAGTGGTGGCAGGGCAGGGGATGGGGCAGGTTTTGGGTACTTGGTCTCTAAAAGGTTCGCCATCACTGGTTTAGGTCTCCTGCTTGTGCAGCAGGTTGGTCTAGAACAGGGGTAAGCAACCTTGGCTCTTTTATGACTCGTGGACTTCAACTCCCAGAATTCCTGAGCCAGCATGAGGGAACTATGGCCCCTTCATGACTTGTGGACTTCAACTCCCAGAATTCCTGAGCCAGCCAGGCTGAGGGGAAAAGGAGAGGTTTCCAAGCTGAGCCATGCTGGCTCAGGAATTCTGGGAGTTGAAGTCCATGAGTCATAAAAGAGCCAAGGTCGCCTACCTCTTTCCTAGAAGACCTCCAAGATCCCTTCCTACTCTGTTATTCTGTTATTCAGTCATAACCCCATCCAGACTGAGTTGAGATGAGGATTGTCCCGTTGAATGGAAGATGTCCGAGAAAGAGGCCAGACGACGGTTTCTTCTAAATCCCAGCACAGCCTGTCAAATAAGATAAACAAAATTCAATACCACCACATGGAAATCAATCTCTCTGGGCTTTGGAGCGATTGCCCCATGTGCCTGGAGAATGCATATCGAAAACTCCCTGCCTCAAAGGCTGGGATGGGTTGCCCCTACAATGTCCTTCATTCTCATTCTTCACCATTGTTTATGAGTCATTTTCAGCAGCTACGTCAAAGCCAAAAAGCAAAATCAATAAAAGCAATGTGCCTAAAACCCTTTCAAATCAGCTGCCAATGAGATGAAGGCTGCAGAAGAGGGCCAGGAATCCAATCGTAAGCAGCGTGGTCATGATAATTAAACCACTGGTGATTATTTTTAACTGCAGAAGGGCCCCGTTCGCCAGAGGACTATTTGCAGAAAAATTTCCAGGCAGGTTTGACTGAGAAAGGTCTCCAAAAATTGGGCATTGGTACAGAATCATAGAATCCTAAGGCTGGAAGGGACCTTGGAGGTCTTCTAGTCCAATCCCCTGCTTAAGCAGGACACCCTATTCCATTCCGGACAAATGGTTGTCCAGGCTCTTCTTGGAAACCACCAGTGATGGAGCATCCACAACTTCTGGAAGCAAGTCATTCCACTGATTAATCTGTATGTCCATCCATCCACCCATCCACCCA
>NW_015388886.1:7052-10662 GCF_001527695.2 Protobothrops mucrosquamatus
TCTATCTATCTATCTATCTATCTCATTTGTCTATCTATCTCATTTGTCTCATAGAATCCTAGGGGTGGAAGAGACCTTGGTAGTCTTCTAGTCCAAGCTCTTGATCATGTCAGGAGTCTTTATCCCATCTTGGACAAATGGTTGTCCAATCTCTTCTTGAAAACCTTCAGTGATGGAGCATCCACAATTCCAGGAGGCAAGTTGTTCCATTGATTAGTCTATATGTCCATCCATCCATCCATCCACCCATCCATCTGTTTTCTATCTTGTTTATCTGTCTATCATATACCTCTTATCTGTCTCATAGAATCTAGGTCTGGAAGGGAGCTTGGAGGTCTTGTAGTGCAACCCTCTGACCAAGTCAGGAGTCTTTATACCATCACAGACGGTTGTCCAGGCTCTTCTTGAATACCTCCAGTGATGGAGCATCCACCATTCCAGCAGGCAAGACGTTCCATTGATTAATTGTTCTCACTGATAGGAAAACTCCTCCTTATTTGCAGGTTGGATCTCCCTCAGATCAGCTTCTACCCATTGCTTCTTCTCCTGCCCTCAGGTGCTTTGAAGAACAAATTGACCCTTTCCCCCCTTGTGATAGACCAGGGGGTCTTCAAACGTGGCCCTTTTATGACTTGTGGACTTCAACTCCCAGAATTCCTCAGCCAGGGTGCCTGACTGAGGAATTCTGGGAGTTGAAGTCCACAAGTCATAAAAGGGCCAAGTTTGAAGACCCCTGTGATAGACCTTCAAGTGTTTCAGTTTGTATTGTGCAATTTGGTTAACCTTCTAATGCACCTGCTTGTTTATGGTTGACTTTCATGGAGAAGTTTTAGAATCCTAAAATTAGAAATTACCCTTAAGAGCATCTAGTCTGACCCCCTACTCAGTGCAGGATTCCAAATTCAGGTCCCCCCGCCAATAGGTGAGTATCTAACCTTCCCCTGAATGCATCCATCAAAGAGAATCAAAGGGTTTTCTTAGGCAGTGGTCTGCAACCTTGACAACTTTAAGGCTTGTGGACTTCAGCTCCCAGAATTCCTCAGCCAGCCCTGCTGGCTGAGGAATTCTGGGAGCTGAAGTCCACAAGCTTTAAAGTTGTCAAGGTTGCAGACCTCTGTTCTAGGGAATTGCTTCCGCTCTTAAAGTGCTTTCACCGTCCCCCAAATTTTTTTTAAAAAAACTTCAAGAGTCTTTCCTTGAATTCAAACCCATCCTTCTGTGTTTTGCAAGGATGGAGAAAAAGCTTCTGTCTTTTCTCCACCTGAGTTAGAAACGCTACAGAGTTAAAACGGAGGTTGTTCTTTTTTTTCCCCCTTGCAAAACTCATGCTTTGCTTCGTCACAGAGGTGGCAGGCCAGTTACTCAGGGTGGGAAATGGTGCCCCAGAGAGTAAAGCTTGCTCAGAGAAAAGGGAGCAACAGATTCAAAATCGTAACCCAAACAGCTCCAGTGGTTCATTGGTACCCTTCTGTGACAAACAGGGAGGGTAAAAATGTAATAATGTGCACTCAGAACGACTACTGGAGAACAATTGAGGGTATTTTTCCAAGCAGCCCGATGTGATCATAATGACGGAACAGTGGAGAAATGAGGAACTAATATTGTGGCCCTGTGAATAAAGATATCATTAAAATAAACGTACAGGGAACATAAAAACAGCAATAAGCAAAGGCAATAGGAATAAAATCAAAGGATGCTATTATCAGGCTCTGCCTGGTGTTGAAGGAAAAATCTTCATCATGGTTTAGTCCAAGCCGGGAATAAACAACATGGCGACTGCTTTAGAAAGAAGGTTGCAGTTTATTGAAGAGGAGAGCCAGACAGAAAGATGGCTCTGGAAGAAAAAAGAACGAGCACATGCAGGGAGTGGGTTTTTATACCCTCTGGAGCCTTTTATGTGGAGTTGTTCTTGTGGCATGAACTTTGACCTGAGTCTGAGTGTGCTTTTCTAGTATTCTGATGGTGGTGGGTTAATTCTATTATGTCCCAAGGGTCATATCCTGCTTCCCTGGGGCTGTGGCTGATGACTCTTAGATTTTTGATGTTGATTCTAGGGATCTTTCTTCCTAATCCTAGTTTCCTGACTCCAGTCTTTCTGACAAGATTATCACTTGCATTTTGCAAACTTGGTTTCTGTTTGGGAGAGACATGGGGGGGGGGTTGGTTTCTGCCTTTAAAATCCTTTAGGGAAATATATTCTGCCTTTTAAATATTTCCAAGAATATTTTTTTCTCTGGGGGGGCTGACGTCCCACAATGGCATTGTTGAATCCAGAAGTCGGAAGGTACCCTTGAAGTCATCCTGTCTCACCCCTTGATCAGTGCAGGAATTCAGCAGAAAGCAGCTGAAAGGATGGAGTACATCCCCGAGCTACGACAGTTCATTTAGTGACCATTCAAACTTACAACAGACCCAACAGAAGCGACTTAGGACCATTTTTCAGACTTGCAACTCTTCCAGCATCCCCAGGGTCAGGTGATCAAAATTCAGACGCTCGGCAACTGACTTGCACTTGTGACTATTGCAGCGTCCTGGGGAGTCACGTGATCCCCTTTTGCGACCTTCCGACAAGCAAAGTCAACGGGGGAAGCCGGATTCACTTAACGACTGTGTGACTAACTGAACAACTGGACTGATTCACTTAATGGCTGTGGCAAGAAAGGTCGTAAAATGAGGTAGAACAAATGTTAGGTGAATCCGGCTTTCCCCATTGACACGGCTGGGCAGAAGGTCGCAACGTGATCCCGTGATCCCGGGACGTTGCCACCCTGTCTGAATTTTGATCACGTGACTGCAATGGCCGTAAGTTTGAAAAAGGGTCCAAAGTCACTTTTTTCGGTGCTGTTGGAACTTTGAACGGCCACTAAATGAGCCATTGTAAGTTGAGGACTACCTGTACTTTCTTTTCTTTTTGAAATTTTTGGCATGTGTTTTTTGCTCTTCCGTGTTTCTGCCTGGTCCGATCAGGGCAGCCCAATCCAGGCTCCAGGGAGCCTTTATCTTCCTTTGGTTTAGGGCAGGGGTAGGCCATCTTGGCTCTTTTATGACTCGTGGACTTCAACTCCCAGAATTCCTGAGCCAGCCATGCTGAGGGGAAAGGGAGAGGTTTCCAAGCTGAGCCATACTGGCTCAGGAATTCTGGGAGTTGAAGTCCACCAGTCATAAAAGAGCCAAGGTTGCCTACCCCTGGTTTATTGTTAGGGGTGGGGTCCATCCCAGGGTGTCACTTAGCTGGGTGTTCGGGAGCAGCTGCTGATCCAAGCACGGCTGTTGTCGAGCAGAATAGCAGGACAAGAGGCGAAGGGGGAGGACGATCTGCGTCTGCCTCCCGCGTGACCTTCCCCATTACATCTGCCTAGCCCGGCCTTGAAATTGGGTTGTGCGCAAATGGCTTCCAGGTCATTTTATGCTTTGTATGCGCCTATTACTCTACTGAGTAATTTTGCAAATGGGGTAAGTGCCAATTTTATTAAAGAGCAGAGATCTATGAAGCAAATGTATGACTACCCTTTCTCTTCCCTTTCTTCTTTCTTTTTTCTCCCTTCCGTCCTCGCTCCCCGTCTTCCCTTCATCCCTCCCATTTTCCTCCCTTCTGTCCTCCCTCCCTCCC
>NW_015388886.1:11913-13852 GCF_001527695.2 Protobothrops mucrosquamatus
TTTCTTTCTTTCTTTCTTTCTTTCTTTCTTTCTTTCTTTCTTTCTTTCTTTCTTTCTTTCTTTCTTTCTTTCTTTCCTCCCTCCCCCTCCATCCTCCCTCCCTCCCTCCCTTTCTTTCTTTCTTTCTTCCTTCCTTCCTTGCCTGCCTGCCTGCCTGCCATGATGGGCTGTTATCACCAATTTTAGCCACAGAAACCCCTGGCTGCAGCCAGATTCATTGTAGAGTTGACACCCTCATTTTGTTGTGTGAAAAATGGTGAATAAGTCACTTTTTTCAGTGCTGTTGTAACTTTGAACAGTCCTTAAATGGATGGAAACATATCAAGGAAAGAACCAAGCTAGAACTAAGGAGACATTTCCTGACAGAACAATGAACTAGAGGAGTGACTCCAGAAGTTGTGGGTGTTCCTTCGCTGGAGGGTTTTATGAAGACATTGGATAATAACTTGTCTGAAGTAGTGTAGGGTCTCCTGCTTGAGCAGGGGGTTGGACTAGAAGACCTCCAAAGTCCCTTCCAACTCTGTTATTCTGCTATTCTTTTAATTGATCAGTGGAATGGCTTCCCTCCAGAAGTTGTCTGGGCACCAACTCTGGTGGTTTTCAAGAAGAAATTGGACAACCATTTGTCTGGAGTGGTAGAGGGCTTCCTGCTTGTGGAGGGGGTTGGACTAGAAGACCCTCCAAGGTCCCCTCTAACTCTGGCATTCTGTTTTCTGCATGGGGCATTTCAGCTCGCCTGCCCCCTTTCCCGACGGACGTGTCAGCAAATCTTTCCAGGGCTGATCTGGAGATATTTCTCCCAGGTGGCAGCACAGAGGCCAGCAAGCACCATCTGTGCCCGTTGCCTGCCTTCCTGCCCCCCTGCCATCCATAATTATCAGAGGAAGGCAAGATTGAAACTCTAATGCCATATGTTCATTACTGATTCTGCTAATGAAAATCTATCTTGCTTTCAGGCCCGGTGGTAGATAAATGGAGCCACTTTCCCTATGGAGTTTTTGAAAGCCCCGGATGAAAGATGCCATGGAATTGCACATCTGCACATCTCCCAAAGTATGATTCGAACTCGCTGGAGATGGAGGAAGGGAGGAGAGGGCTTCCTGCTCAAGGTCCTTGGGGTGCGCCTTCCTGTCTACGTGCAGAAGCACGCTCCGTTTCCCTGTGGGAAAGCAAAGGAAAGATGCCAACGTCGGCATCAATCTTGGTTAAGCACCATGCTCCACCTGCCCTGGTAAACTTACCCCTGGGGAAAAGATCTTTCTTGCGCTGAACAGAAACTGGATCATAGAAAGGAGCTGACAGCTGCTGACCTTGGGGAAGGCAAGGCAATAATCAAGCAGGCTTGGGGAAGGAAGGGATGGAGAGCAATGAGAGGGGGAAACTGGGAAGACCCTCGCCGTGATTTTCGGTCGTATCGGAAGGGAAACCTAGACAGACTCCTGCAATTCCAGTGTTGTTCCTGGCTACAATAAGGATTGTTTCTGGAATCTCTGGCGTGCTTCTTTCATGTTTTGGTCTAGTTCAACCTTAAACACTCAAAGAGCCACTTGGACCCGTTTCCCAGAGAAAAGAAAACACTGGGAGCAGCAAAACTTGCGTGCGTGAGGGAGGAGCTTGATTGAAGAGTTTAATTAAAAAGAAATAGAGGCTGCTGTGCATGAGTTCTCTCTCTCTCTCTCTCTCTCTCTCTCTCTCTCTCTCTCTCTCTCTCTCTCTCTCTCTCTCTCCCTCCCTCCCTCCCTCCCTCCCTCCCTCCCCCCCTCTATCTCCCTCTCTCCGATCTTCTGCTCACCTGGCAAGCTGGCTTCACACTGTTCTTTGACAAGCTGACACACATTCTTATTGAGCTGGCTTTCTCCTGCCCTTGGTCTGCCAGTCCTCTTCCCCCCACTCAGTGTGTGTGTGTGTGTGTGTGTGTGTGTGTGTGTGTGTGTGTGTG
>NW_015388886.1:15740-21053 GCF_001527695.2 Protobothrops mucrosquamatus
CTCCTTCTCCTTCTCCTTCTCCTTCTCCTTCTCCTTCTCCTTCTCCTTCTCCTTCTCCTTCTCCTTCTCCTTCTCCTTCTCCTTCTCCTTCTCCTTCTTCCTCCTCAATGTGATTATCCCATTTATAGCTAGTTAGCTTGTTAATGAAATGTCTGCAAGAAAAACACCAAGCTCAAAGAGCACCAAGGACCCCACAGTTCTCCTTCTCCTTCTCCTTCTCCTTCTCCTTCTCCTTCTCCTTCTCCTTCTCCTCCTCCTCCTCCTCCTCCTCTTCCTCCTCCTCTTCCTCCTCCCTCTCCTCCTCCCTCTCTTCTCTGCAAACCCTGCTCCCTTCTAGCACTGATGATATCACCTACTTGGTTAATGAAAGTTCAGGGAGCATCAAGGATTCCACAAATGCAAACCAAGAAGTTGAGAGGGGAACCATTCTGGTAGCCAAAGTGGGACTTTTCCCACTTAAGGGGTGCCAGCAGTGCTTGGGTGATGGGGAAAGGGGACCACCTTGGAGTTCATCTCTGCCCAAGTGGGACAGAGATTTCCTGCTGACCTTTGCTTGTATTGAGAAGCCAACAGAATGGCCAAAGAGCTCTGCAGCAGATGGATGGTGTAGTCCAGGACAGCTTCAGATCCTTTGGGCAAGCTGTCACAAGTCAGTCATCATTTTTAATGAATACTTTTGCAAAATAAAATAAAATGATGATAATAATCACCATCACTATCATAAGACAAAACCAAGAAAATGTCTTTAAACTGAAGGAGGTAATTGGTACACCAGCCCTGATTTGAACTGCTTTTATCAAGAAAGCTTAAGCAGGTTAAACCTAGTTAATAATTGGGCAGAAGACCACTAAGAGATCTCTACATTATGTTGGAGAAATCGAAAACAAATTCAAGAAAAAGGCCATGTATTTAGCAGGAATCCAGCTTGACTCATATTAAGTACATTTGCCCACACAAATTAATTCAGTCTTGATAAGAAAGACAGAACAGTCGTATTCCAAATTGGCATTTATATACTGTAGCTGGGGGGGAATCTATTAAGAAAACACTATTAATATAGCTAATAAAGGGTGACCAAATTTGATTGCCTTGTAAAGTGTCCTAATGTCTTGCTTCTTGTGGTAATTTCCCTCCCAAAACCTTTACTTATTTATTGGCATTTGGAGACCACCCAAAGTTCCCTGGGCAGCTTATGTGTTAGAAGTATAAAAGAACAACAAAATGAAAAGAAAGAAGACAAATGTCTAGAAAAGCTGACCCTTTGGGGATGGCTGGCTTTGCTTCTGAATTTTAGCGAAATGTGCTGGGAATGTGGGTTTTTTCAGTGGGAGGGGGGATTGAGAAGATGTAAAATGGGGTCTGGGATGTGCAAATAGCTAATGGGAACCAGTGTAACTCCTCTTCGGTTCTAATTTACATGAAAGCTGGGACATGACCGTTGAAGTAAAGACAAGGGTAGAGAAAGCTCGAACAGCATTCTTCAAAATGAAAAAGGTCTTCTGCAGTCACGACATAAGCCTAAGACTGAAAATCAGATGCTTGTCAGATGCTATATTTTTTCTATCCTGCTCTATGGTGTAGAGCAGGGGTGTCAAACTCAATTTCATTGAGGGCTGCATCAGCATTGTGGTTGCCCTCAGGGGGGGCAGGTGGGTGTGGCCAGGGTGGGTGCAGCCTACTGGGTGGGCGTGGATGGAGTGGGTGTGGCCTACTGGGTGGGCATGGGCAGCTCTACATCGTTCGCGTCAAGGGTGCCTGTGGGGGCCTGGGCAGGAGTGGGACAGATCTGAGGGTCTCTGGCAGAAGGGGGTGGTACCGGGGCAAGCGCCAAGGCATGGTCCATTTCTTCATTCCTCACAAAAGGTGACACCTCCCCAGCATGCACCCAGGGGGCGGGGCCGATGCGGCAGGGGCTGGTTCCTCGCTGTTTCCAGACAGTCTTGTGGAGCTAAGACTGAATGCGTTTCAGCATAGATGGCCACCACAAAATTGTACAATGGCTCCCGGCCGACCTGGGCCAGGGCCAAGGCAGTGGGGGCCGTTCCTCACTGTTTCCAGGATGGCTTTGCAGGCCACATGAAACCATTTCGCGGGCCGCATCCGGCCCCCGGGCCTTGTGTTTGACATGTCTGGTGTAGAGAGTTGGTCTCTAACAGAAGGCCACCTGAAGAGACTAGAAGCATTTGAAATGTGGATTTACAGGCGGCTGTTACGCATAAACTGGGTTGACAAGATCAGAAATGAGGAGGTGATAAGCCTTCTGGGAAAGCCAAGGGAAATCATCAAAACAATTAAAAAATGAAAATTAGAATATTTTGGACATGTGATGCGACACCCAGGAAAATACGGCATACTCCATTTAATCCTCCAGGGAAATATTGAAGGCAAACGAGGTCCAGGCAGAAGAAGAACATCGTGGCTCCAAAATCTAAGGGACTGGTTTGGACAAAACTCAGCAGCACTTTTTCATGCGTCTGCTGATAAAAACAGGATCGCCAACATGATCGCCAGCGTCCGATAAAGGATATGGCAGAAGAAGAAGAAGAAGAAGAAGAAGAAGAAGAAGAAGAAGAAGAAGAAGAAGAAGAAGAAGAAGAAGAAGAAGAAGAAGAAGAAGAAGAAGAAGAAGAAGAAGAAGAAGAAGAAGAAGAAGAAGAAGAAGAAGAAGAAGAAGAAGAAGAAGAAGAAGAAGAAGAAGAAGAAGAAGAAGAAGAAGAAGAAGTAACTCCTCTGTCCAAATCAATGGCTTTTATAAAACATCTCTGTCTAGCTGCAGTTAATCTGCAGAACAGGAGGAAAATTGGAGCTTAATCTACTATGGATTCAATTATTTTTCTTAATAGAAGAGAATATTTGCCGTTCAAGGTTGAACTACGGGGTCCTAGAACAAACAGGCCGAAGACCAGAACTGGACAACTCACTGCGGCCAACTCACCGTGGCCAATTTGCTACAGGACAACTTGCCACGGGACCATTCCATGCAGGATGACACAACACAATAAATATTCCTGACTTGTGTTTACATTTCCAACATCTATCTGACATATTTTTAAACATTTTCGCTAGTCTTGCTGGTGGCAAGTGCCATCTATAAAACATTTTATATAAATTTTCTTTGTAAGAAGTTGACATTGTCAGTTTATAATTTCTTTCCCATACGTTTTGTCATCTTTCTAATTCTATATTATATCCAAAATTTTTCGCTCATCTTATCATTGTTTCTTTAACTTGTTCACTTTCCATTTCTAAAGTTAATAAAAAATTATACATTTTCTTAATTGGTTTCTCATCCGAAGTTAACCAAGTCTTGTCAAACACAGTTTGTTCCTTATAAAACCCATACATTTTAACATCTTTATCATATCTAGCTTGTATTTGTAAATGTGTCCACCATGATAAGTTGATGCCCTGATTTTCCATTTCTTGTTTAGATTTTAAGTGTCCTTCAGAATTTAGAATATCTCAACACAATAAATGTTATCCGCCACTGTTTCTTCGACATTATTTCCATTGACAAAAATGAAAATAGGGAAGAAATAATGGTAGATAACATTTATCGTGTTGAGTTATCCTGCATGGAATTGTTCAGGGTGAGATCAATCAATCAATCAAAATAGAGGTGGGCAGGAGCTTGGAGGTCTTCTAGTCCAACCCCCTGCTCATGCAAAAGACTCTGTACCAATTTCAGGTAAGTGGCTGTCCAGTCTCTTCTTAAAAACCTCCACTGATGGAGCACCCACAACTTCTGAAGGCAAACTGTCCCACTGATTAGTTAACAGAATAACAGAGTTGGAAGAGACCTTGGAGGTCTTCTAGTCCAGCCCCACTGCTCAAGCAGGAGACCCTATATCATTCCAGACAGATGGCTGTCCAGTCTCTTCTTAAAAGCCTCCAGTGATGGAACACCCACAACCTCTATAGGCAAGCCATTCCACCGGTTAATTCTTAATTAATTAATTCACTGGTTAATTCCACTGATTAATTGAGATGACCATGGTGAGTTGTTGTATATCCAAGAGGATTACCGGTATCAGATCACATTCATGATCATCAACTGGCAGTCATAAGAGACGAAGAAAGCTCTTTAATTGCCCAACACACTGAAAGACTGAACAACCGTTTCAACTGGGAAACTGTGAGCATCCTGTAAGCCAAGTACAAAAATGCCAGGGAATTCCTGGAAATTGGGCACTCAGACAAATCAGCCATCAATAGGCACATAGAGACAAACAGCACCTACACACCATTCAAAAGAGATAATCAAAAAGTCAGAAAGGAAGGAACATCTCCTTGTCAGCAATCAATTGCCAGATGAGCAGAGATGAACACTAAGAGTAACACTAGACCAACACTCAAGAAGTAATCAATACCCCAATCAAGAAACTACCAACTCAAATAAACACTTAACAACAGGCTAATCAATGAACCACCAAGAACACTCCCACCAACACTAGTATAGAAACAGAGAGCAAACTCCACTCCCTTGTAGTGTTGATGATGTTAATGGGTAATGAAATATCTGCAAGAAAACAACCCAGCTTAGAGAGCACCAAGGACCCCACAGTTCTCCTCCTCCTCCTCCTCCTCCTCCTCCTCCTCCTCCTCCTCTCCACAAACCCCACTGCCTTGTAGCACTTACGATGTTACCTAGTTGGGTCATGAAATGTCTGCAAGAAAACAACCCAGCTCAGAGAGCACGGAAGACCCCAGGATTGTTTTCTCACTCCATAAAACTCAGCAGGAGAAAAAGAGGCCTTGCCTAATGGATGTGGAGTTGCTCTTTGGTCTTCTGAATTGTCCTTAACTTCAGGAATTGGTCTGAGTCTGCCTTCTGTGCCCTAGCCTAGACCGATATCTTAACATCTTGCATGCTGAGCCAATGGAGAAGAGGACTTGATATTCTTCCATGAGTCACATTTCTGTCTATGGAGATTCATCCAAGTTGTGGTTGTCCCAAAGGTGCTGTTAAAGGCAGTTGACCTTTTTGTTTTTTTCCCCTTGAAAATGTTCCGCTTCTTATCTAAGAAGCTGCTTCAGTTCAGAAGAACTGAAGCAAAATGTTTTCAAGAAAAAAAGCCAAGACAGTCCCCTTGCCTTTTGAACAGCACCTTTGGGTGTGTAGCGGGGACTGCCTGAGAGTGCTTGCAGGAGCTTGACTGGGAAGGAAAAGATTGGGACAGCTGCAGTTGGCTTTGGGTGTGGCTGGCGTGAGTGGAAGGAGGAAGGATAGAAAAGGAAAGGAAAGGAGAAGGCCGGGGTGGTTGGAGTTGAGAAGAGAAGGTCTGGAAGCTTATTTTATTTTTCTATCAAGGG
>NW_015388886.1:24501-27001 GCF_001527695.2 Protobothrops mucrosquamatus
CCCCCCCCCATTTCATCGGACTCTGAACGATTGCTCAGGGGCTTGTTACTCCTGCTGCTAAAGCAGCCCTGAGCTGTTATATACATCTTCGGGGCATCAACCATTGTGACCGGTTAAGTTCGTGCCTGAAAGTCCTGCTTCAACAAGAAGAGCCTGCCACCCATTAATGCTGCATGAGTTCCGGTTGTAAGACATCTCACCGATCTCTAAAGAACATTACCGCAAGGCTGGACAAGGGGGGTTGTGGCTGGGAGGGCCTGGGCATTGGCGGCCTCTAAAGAGGTAGCACTACACGTATATAGACAGAAATCTTGCAAATTAAAGCAACTACTCATGAAAGATATATTCTGGGAATTGCTAGAGAGGCGCTATCTTAACTCTCTTTCTCCTAACCAAACTACAGAAGTCAACGTGGATTTGGACACTAACCAAGAAGAGAAGCAACCTTTGCTGTCTCTTTGCCCTCTGGAAGGCAGCCCCTCCCACCTGGAATCCAGACTACTCTCCAGCACACCCGACATCTTCATCCAAGTCATTAATAAAAAAGGTTGAAGAGCAGAGGTGTCGGGACCTTCTCCAATCTGGTGAGGAACCATTAATGAACACTTTTTTTGAGAATGGTTATTCATCCAATTAGTTTTCGTGCTATTCAGCCTGCACATAACTAGCTTGCTAATCATCCATCCTAGGCACTTTGTCAAGCACTCTTCAAATCAAGATATATTACTCACACAGCATTCTCACCGTCTATTACGGAAAGTTTTCTTTAAAAAGAAAAAAAAAGAAAATTAGCATGACAAGATTTGGTCTTCATCATTATCATCAGAGTTGGAAGGGAGCTTGGAGGTCTTCTAGTCCAGCCCCCTGCTCAAGCAGGAGACCCTATACCACTCCAAACAAGTGGAAGTCCAGTCTCTTCTTAAAAACCTCCCATGATGTAACACCCACAATTTCTGGAGGCAAGCCTTTCCACTGGTTAATTAACAGAATAACAGAGTTGGAAGGGACTTTGGAGATCTTCTAGTCCAACCCCCTGCTCTGGCAGGAAACCCTATACCCTTTCAGACAAATGGCTATCCAATCTCTTCTTAAAAACTTCCAGTGATGGAGCATCCACAACTTCTGGAAGTAAAGCAGTTCCGTTGGTTAACTAACATAATAAGAGAATTGGAAGGGACTTTGGAGGTCTTCTAGTCGAACTCCTTGCTCAAGCAGGAGACCCTATAAGTGGATGTCGATTCTCTTCTTAAAATCTTCCAGTGATGGAGCAGCCACAACTTCTGGAGATAAGTAATTCCACTGGTTAATTATTCTCACTATCCGGAAATTTCTCCTTATATTTAGGTTGCTTCTCTTCTTGGTTAGTTTCCAAATCCATGTTGACTTCTGTAGTTTCTGCACTGTTGAAGGAAAAGTCTTTATCATGGTTCAGTCCAAGCTGGGAATAAACTGCTTTAGAAAGAAGGTTGTAGTTTATTGAAGAGGAGAGCCAGACAGAAAGATGGCTCTGCAAGAAAGGAGAATGAGCACATGTAGGGAGTGGGTTTTTATATCTTCTTGAGCCTTTTGTTTGGAGTTGTTCCTGTGGCATGAACTTTGACCTGAGTCTGAGTGTGCCTTTCTGGTATTCTGATGGTGGTGGGTTAATCCTATTATATCCCAAGGGTCATATCCTGCTTCCCTAGGGCTGGGGCTGATGACTCTTAGATTTTTGGTGTTGATTCTAGGGATCTTTCTTCCTAATCCAAGTTTCCTGATTCCAGTCTTTCTGACAAGATTATCACCTGCATTTCTCTCTGTTTGGGACAGAAAGACTTGGGGTCAGGGTTGGTTTCTGCTTTTAAAATCCTTTAGAGAAATATATTCTGCCTTTTAAATATTTCCCAAAATATTTCTTTCTCTGGGGGGGGGGGCTGACTTCCCATAGTAGTGTTTTCAAGATGCTTTTTAAAAGCAAATTTTTAATAATAATTTATGCTAAAAACCTCTCCACTATTGATTGTCAAACTCACCAGCCTGTTTTTCTTCCCTGCCTCGATGAATATAAAGTCTTTTCTAAACATGTTACCATTAAACTCGAGTTTCAGTTCTGCACATGGAATCTTTCCCTTCTCAATTTCCTAGGAAGGCTGTGACTTTGGATTGCAAAACATGGAATCAGAACAGGAGTTCTGTCATTTCCTGAAAACCAGTGAGCATTTTCTCTTTTACCTTGAGTAGCTGGTGCACCAATTATTTTCTTTTCCTTTTCTTTTGAATTAAAGAAAATCTTTGTGTTATTCTTAGAATTTTGTGGGACCGTCTGCTCTTTCTGCCTTCTTGTTTCTTCACACCAGCTTTTCTGGGTCTGGATCCCCTTTTAAAACTTTACACTATGTTTTGGTGTTGCCATCTCCTTTAATTGGAATAGTTTGCGGGGGTATTTTTTTAAAATCGTCTTTAGGAATGCCTATTCAGTCTCTTTTCTAGGAAAATCCCCTGCTAGGACATTTATTTCCCT
>NW_015388886.1:32001-35842 GCF_001527695.2 Protobothrops mucrosquamatus
TCATCATCATCATCATCATCATCATCATCATCATCATCATCATTATGTGCTGCTCAGACGTGTTGCACTACAAATCCCATCATTCCCAGTCCTTTTCTGGGAATTGTAGCAAAAGAAAGCAAATTCAGAAAGCAATTTCTGAAATGTCTGAAATGACATAGGGTTTCCTGCCTGAGCAGGGGGTTGGACTAGATGACCTACAAGGTCCCTTCCAACTTTACTATTATTATTATTATTATTATTATTATTATTATTATTATTATTATTATTATTATTATTATTATTATTATTATTATTATTATTTATCATTAATCATATTGGGAATTTTCTCCTTAATGGTAGCTGGATGGAGAGAGGCGGGGCCTACCTCATAAATGCTCACATACAGGCAGTCCTCGACTTACAACAGTTCATTTAGTGACTGTTCAAAGTTACAACAGGCTGAAAAAGGTGACTTACGACCGTTTTTCACACTTACGACCGTTGCAGCATCCCCACGGTGACGTGATCAAAATTCCGACACTTGACAACTGACTCAGCTGTGATTGTAAGTCGAGGGCTACTGTACTATATCTGAAGTGGGATCATTTTCAACCTTGGCCTTTTGTGCTTTGAGTGAGAACTCTGGGTTGATTCGTTTGATGGTTCAACTCTTTGTTTTCTTGGCTGTCCATGGACTTTTCAAGAGTCTACTCCAACCCCAAAGTTCAAAGGTCAGAATCAGAATAGAGATGGGAGGGACCTTGGAGGTCTTCTAGTCCAATCCCTTGTCCAAGGCAGGAGACCCTATAAGATTTCAAACAAATGACTGTCCAATCTCTTCTTGAAACCTCCAATCTTGGAGTACCCACAACTTCTGAAGGCAGCTTCTGTTTCACTGGTTAATTGTCCTTAATGTCAGGAAGTTTCTCCTTAATTACAGATTGCTGGTCTCCTTGATCAGCTTCTATCCGTTGCTTCTTTTCCTGCCTTCTGGTGCTTTGGAAAATAATTACACCCCTTCCTCTTTATGGCAGCCCCTCAAATACTGGAAGAATGCTATCACATCCCCCCTAGTCCTTCTAATAGATTGTAATAGAGAATAGAGCTGGAAGTGACCTTGGAGGTCTACCATTTTAGACAAGTGACTGTCTAGTCTCTTCTTAAAGACCTCCAATGATGGAGTGCCCACGATTTCTGGGGCAAGCTGTTCTACTGGTTAAATGTCCTCACTGTTAGGAAGTTTCTCCTTAATTCCAGTTTGTCTCTCTCTTTGATCAGTTTCCAACCATTGTTTCTTGTCCTGCCCTCTGGTGCTTTGGAGAATAGTTTGATGCCCTCTTCTTTGTGGCAGCCCCTCAAATACTGGTATACTGCTCTGATGTCACCTCTATTTCTTCTTTTCTATCCAGGGGTAGGCAACCTTGGCTCTTTTATGACTCATGGACTTCAACTCCCAGAATTCCTGAGCCAGCAGAGCCAGCACGAGTCTTAAAAGAGCCAAGGTTGCCTACCCCTGGACTAGCCAAACCCAAGTCCTGCATCCGTTCTTCATATGTTTTAGTCTCCAGGCCTTTGATCATTTTAGTTCCTCTTCTTTGCACTTTTCCCAAAGTCTCAATATGTCAATACTCTTCTTAGCCTACTTCTTCAGAGTCCAACTTTTGCTCCTCTGGAGTGTCATAGGGAAAACCATGTCTTGCACAATTCTATTGTTTAGACATACAGACCCATCAAGGCATTTGAATATATTTTCCAAGGCCTTAATGGCTGTTCTACCAAATGCCAGTCTTATTTCTTAGTTGCTGATTGTCCCAACATCTTTTTTTGTGTTGTGATGACCAGACCTGGACACAGTCTTTTGTTCTTGTATCTAATTCTTCTGGCTTTGGATAATAATAATAATAATAATAATAGTACAGTTGGAAGGGACCTTGGAAGTCATCTAGTCCAACCCCTTGCTCAGGCAGGAAACCCTATACCATTTTGGACAAATGGCTGTCCAGTCTCTTCTTAAAAACTTCCAGTGTTGGAGCATTCACCGCTTCTGGAGGCAGGTTGTTCCACTGGTTAATTGTTCTCACTGTCAGGAAGTTTCTCCTTAGTTCTAGGTTGCTTCTCTCCTTGATTAGTTTCCATCCATTGCTTCTTGTCCTGCCCTCAGGTGCTTTGGAGAATAGTTTGACTCCCCCTTCTTTGTGGCAGCCCCTGAGATATTGGAACATGGCTATCATGCCCCCCTGTCCTTCTCTTCATTAAACTAGACCTACCCAATTCCAGCAACCGTTCCTCATATGCTTTAGCCTCCAGTCCCCTAATCATCTTTGTTGCTCTTCTCTGTACTCTTTCTAGAGTCTCAACATCTATTTTACATAGTGGTGACCAAAACTGGATGCAGTATTCCAAGTGTGGCCTTACCAAGGCATTGTAAAGTGGTATTAATACTTCACGTGATCTTGATTCTATCCCTCTCTTAATGCAGCCTAGCACTGTGTTGGCCTTTTTGGCAGCTGAAGCACACGGCTGGCTCATATTTAGGTGATTGTCTACTAGGGCTCCGAGATCCCTCTCACAGTTACTACTATTGATTTTACAAATTGTATTAATTTTTCAAATAAACATATGGACAAATAATACAAATATGGTGCGATTCATTAGAAGAACAAACACATAAAAAAGCCTACTCAGTAAGTATTCAGAAATAACCAGCGGTCCCCCCCCCTGCATCCACACTCCCTCCACCTTCCTACCTACTTCCCTCTTCCTTCCTCCCCCTCTTGACCACGACCTCTCCTCTTTCCTCCTTTCCAACTATCCTACACATCCCATCACCTTTTTTTCCACCACCTCGGATGCAGTTTAGGGGTACTAGCTGATCATCTCCTCTTCTTAAAGACAAACATTTAAGCAAGGTACCCCCTATACTATACCTGTGCATTTGGTTTTTCTTGCCTAAATGTAGAACCTTGCTTTTTTCACCATTTCATTTTGTTAGATAGTGATGTCCAGACCCCTGAGCTATAGGGAGTAAGGCAGGCTTTCAATCCCTGAAAATAAATAACTAAACAAATAACTAAACAAATCGATTAATCAATCAACCAATCATACAGACATCCCCTCCTTTTCTAATTGAATTTTATCTAATGGAGATCTTGAAAAACAGGATCCTTTCAGTGGATGTTGCCCCCCCTGCCTTTCCATCATGGTTTGAAGAAGACCCCACCCCTTAATAAAGCTGGAGGCAGTCACTTCTCACTGCCTCCCCTCCAGGCTTGAAAGCTCTAATAGCTCCCCCACCTTTAATAGCTCTGTAAGGTTTGCCCGAGAAAAACGGGGGAGGAACTAAGAAAAGAAGAAAGAAAAAGCTGGAGACAGAAAGAGAGAGTGAGACAAGATAAGCAGAAGGGAAAAAAAGACAAGCAGAAAGAAATGTCCCAGTCTTTGTAAGGATGGGAGGCCATAATGCCATTTTTTAAATAATGCATTAAGATAAGATGCTTTCAAGGCCAACATTGCCAGGGGGTGCAATTCCCTTCAGGGCCCTGCTCTGGAATGGAGAGAAGTCATGCAGGACTGAAGATCTTCTTAGTAACCACTTTGCAAGTCCATTAAAAGGACTCCTCCACCCTTCGAGGATTTAAACACGCTGGACATTGAGCATCAGCCCACCGGCTGATGTTGTGCAACGCCAGGTCCATGGTAAATAAGGCCCCCCTCATTCAAGAACTGATTCAAGAGGGGGGAGCGGACCTGGCGGGTATCACCGAGACCTGGTTGGGCATGGAAGGGGGAGTTCCCCTTGTTGATCTGTGCCCACCGGGTTTCCAAGCATTCCATCAGCCGAGGGCCCGGGGTAGGGGCG
>NW_015388886.1:37927-42899 GCF_001527695.2 Protobothrops mucrosquamatus
CTTTTAATTAGACACTTTCAAATATTTCGTTTTAATTGGGTTTTAATTAGGTGTAATATGTATTTATGTTAGCTTTTTATTATGTGTCAGCCGCCCTGAGTCCGAAAGGAGAAGGGCGGGATATAAATGGAATTAATAATAATAATAATAATAATAATAATAATAATAATAATAATAATAATAATAATAATAATAATAATAATAATAATAATAATAATGCCCTGTTTTGCAATGGTGCTAGGTGGGCACGATTGCTGCAAGAGGAATACCAAAACAAAAGAGCTGGAACGGACCATGGAGGTCTTCTAGTCCAAATCCCTGCTCAAGCAGGAGACCCTATACCAGACATGTCAAACACAAGGCCCGGGGGCCGGATGCAGCCCGCAAAGTGGTTTCATGTGGCCCGCGAAGCCATCCTGGAAACAGTGAGGGAACGGCCCCCGCTGCCTTGGCCCTGGCCCAGGCTGGCCGGGAGCCAATGTACAATTTTGTGGTGGCCATCTTGCCCCGGTCCCACCCCCTTCTGCCAGAGACCCTCAGATCTGTCCCACTCCTGCTCAGGCCCCCATAGGCACCCTTGACGCGAATGATGTAGAACTGGCCACGCCCACCCAGTAGGCCACACCCACTCCATTCACACCCACCCCGTAGGCTGCACCCACTCTGGCCACACCCACCCAGCCCTCCAAAGGCAAATGCAATGTTGATGGGGCCCTCAGTGAAATTGAGTTTGACACCCCTGCCCTATACTATTTCTGAGAAATGACTGTCCAGTCTCTCTGAATATCTCCACTGATGGAGCATCCACAACTTTTAAAGGCAAACTGTCCCACTGATTAATTAACAGAATAACAGAATTGGAAGGGGCCTTGGAAGTCTTCTAGTCCAGCCCCCTGCTCAAGCAGGAGACCCTGTACCATTTCAGACAAATGGATGTCCAGTCTCTTCTTAAAACCCTCCAGTGATGGAACACCCACAACCTCTGGAGGCAAGTCGTTCCACTGATGAATTGTTCTCACTGTCAGGAAATTTCTTCTTAGTTCTAGGTTGCTTCTCTCCTTCATTAATTTCTATCTGTTGCTTCTTGTCGTGCCTTTCAGGTACTTTGGAAAATAGGTTGACCCCCGCTTCTTTGTGGCAGCCCCTCAGATATTAGAATGCTACTATCATTTCACCCCTTTTCTCTAGACTGGCCATATCCAATTCCTGCAATTGTTCTTCATATGTTTTAATCTCCAGTCCCTTTGTTGATCTTCTCTCTAGTCTTTCCAGAGTTTCAACATCTTTTTTATAATATGGTGACCAAAACTTGCATATTCCAAGTGTGGTCTTACCAAACCACTATAAAGTTGTATTAACACCTTATGTGATCTTAATTCTATCCCTCTGTTAATACAGCTTAGGACTGTGTTGGCTTTTTTGACTGCTGCTGCACCCGGCTGGCTCATAATTAAGTGATTGTTCACTAGGACTCCAAGATCTGCTGTTGAGCCAGGGTACCATCTATTGTAAGCCTGTGCATTGGTTTTTCTTGCTCATCATGACCAGATTTTGCCTTGATGGCATGGGTCAGCCCATCCCACTTGGTCCAGTATTTCCAATCTTGCCAAGGAGATTATTACTACACCTCAAACAGAATGATTAAAAATATGGAACTCTTAAGGAAAACATCTTCATAATTGGATAGAACCTCTTGAGGAGTTGTTCGGAGGTTTCTCCTTCTCCTTCTCCTTCTCCTTCTTCCATCCATCTCCTTCCCCTTCTCCTTCTCTTCCATTCCACAAACCATCCTCCCTTCTAGCACTCATGATGTTGCCTAGCTGGGTAATGAAACATCTGCAAGCACACAACCAAGCTCAGAGGGCACCAAGGACGCCACAATTTTCCTCCTCCTCCTCCTCCTCCTCCTCCTCCTCCTCCTTCTTCTTCTTCTTCTTCTTCTTCTTCTTCTTCTTCTTCTTCTTCTTCTTCTTCTTCTTCTTCTTCTTCTTCTTCTTCTTCTTCTTCTTCTTCTTCTTCTTCTTCTTCTTCTTCTTCTTCTTCTTCTTCTTTCTCCCTTCTGGCACTGATGATGTTACCTACAGTTGGATCATGAGATGTCTGCAGGAAAACAACCAACCTCAGAAAGCACCCCCGCCCCTATTTCTGTATCCTTCATTTGATGAGATGATGCCACATGGTTTATTGGGAAAGTGAATGATTTGCAGGAAATCTTAGACAGATTGAATGATGCCAAAGAGAGCAGGGATCTGAACATTAAGACATTACATTCAGTCGATGCACCAAAGACCTGACCAAAAAAAGTGAAGGAAGACAAGGGGTACTCAATGGTGAAAAAAAAAAAACCAGAGCGAGGAAATGAGTGCATGAGTCTTAGCTGATTATTTATTTGAGATGGGGGAAACGGAGGCAATTCAAGGCATGCACATGTGTGCAGAAAGTTAATGGATGATCTGTGATTAGCTGGGAAAAAGGAACATTTATGGAAGAAGCAGAAAGAGCTGAGGCTAAGAGCTTTTGTCCACTTTATTAATTGGAAGAATGGGAACGACGGGGAAAATGTACAAGTTAATTGAATGCTGGGTGGGGAGGGGGTCACTTAAGAAATTAAGCAGGAAAGGGAAGAGGAGAAGTGGTTCAAGAGTGCAGCCAGAATACAGAAGCGAGTCCCCCCGGGGTTGAAAAAAGGACAGGAAGACGTTATTGTCAAGGAAGGAAAATGAGTTGAGGATTGAATTGTACAACAAATACACAACAACAACTGCAGCCATGCTCGAAAGAGAGTATGTGGTCATGATCCTCTTAATGTCAGCTGGGGAATTCTGGGAGTTGAGGTCCGCACATCTTAAAATTGCAAAGATTGAGAAATACTAAATGGACTCCAGAAGATGGTAGAGGACAGGAAGGCCTGGAGGAACATTGTCCATGGGTTCGCGATGGGTCGGACACGACTTCGCAACTAACAACAACAAATGTGCATAATTACGCACAAAATATATGAAGAACGATGGCAGGAACTGAGTATGGCTTGTCTAGAGAAAAGAAAAACTTGGGGTGACATGATAGCAGTCTCCCAGTATTTGAGGGGCTGCCACAAAGAGGAGGGCTGTGTGTGTCAACTGTTCTCCAAAGCACCTGAAGGCAAGACAAGAAAAAACAGATGGAAACTAATCAAGGAGAGAAACAACCTTGGAACTAAGGAGAAACTTCCTGACAGTGAGGACTATTAACCAGTGGAAGGACTTGCCACCAGAAGTTGTGGGTGCTCCAACACTGGAAGTCTTTAAGAAAAGACTGGACAGTTGCCTATCTGAAATGGTATAGACCTATCACAAGACCCTCACCTGATATGACCCACACCTGATCCATCACAAGACCCATCACAAGAACCTCACATGATATGATCCACACCTGACCCATCACAAGACCCTTACTTGTTGCAATCCATACCTGACCCATCACAAGACCCATCACAAGACCCTCACCTGATATGACCCACAACTGACCCATCACAAGACCCATCATAAGATCCTCACTTGGTGCAACCCACATCTGACCCATCACAAGACCTTCACCTGATGCGACCCACACCTGACCCATCACAAGACCCATCACAAGACCCATCACAAAACCCATCACAAGACCCTCACCTGATACGACCCACACCTGATCCATCACAAGACCCATCACAAGACCCTCACCTGATATGACACACACCTGACCCATCACAAGACCCATCACAAGACCCTCACCTGATATGACCCACACCTGACCCATCACAAGACCCATCACAAGACCCTCACCTGATATGACCCACACCTGATCATCACAAGACCCATCACAAGAGCCTCTGACCAAACAAAGCCCTTACAAGCAGAACACTGACACTGACACCCCCTAAACCCCGCTGAGGATGTTACCTAGCCTGGCAACTCAACATTTGAAAACCAACTCATAAGCTCAGAGAACGAAGCTTCACCTTCATTCTGTTCAATTTTCTGCAGAAAACCTTACCATTTTTTTTGTCATTTTCCACTCTCCCTCCTGCTCCCTTCCTGACATTGAGGAAGGTGAGAGAAGGGAGGGGGCTGTTCTCCCTTCTATCTGACCACTCCCCCATGCCAATTTGCACCAATTTAAAGACCCCCCTCCTGACCTGGCTCCCAGGTAGAGCATCAGGGCCGTAAAAGAAAAGAAAGCTAAAGCTGACACGGGCACCTGGGGTACTGTTGGCATTTGGACTGTCTAAATGTTAATCAGAATAATGGTGCCTGTTGAGGCCGCTCTTGGAAAGGCGATGGCAAAGCTGGGACACAAAGGAAGGATTGTAAACATCTATTAGCCTTTCCCATTAGGTTAATGGCATGCAGGACGGAAAAGACCCCCCCCACCACTCCAGACAACCACAGTAATAGGCCTTATTACAGGAAATAAAATTTAGGGATGAGCTTTAGTGCATTGGCTGATTAATGCAGCCAGGTAATTCTGCCATTCTTTCCTTTTTTAAAAAATAAAACGTGTTTAGCAAAGGCATCCTTTACAATGTCATTTCAGTTTTGCATACGGGGTCTTCCTCGCTCAGCCCATGGAAGCCTGTGTCCGTTTCTGGATTATTTAATTAAAAAGGGTTCTTTCCTGACTCTGATTTTGTGGTGAACTGGAGGGCTGGAAAAGCACCTTCTCCCACCTTCCTCGGTGCCAGGAGGGGAGCAGAAGGAAGAGGCCATCTCTAGAGCAGAAAAAAGAGAAGAAAATGTAAGATTTTCTGAAGGAGGTAGTGCAAAAGATAGGCTTAGGATACAGAAGGATCTTGACAGACTTGAACATTGGGCCCTATCTAACAATGTGAAATTTGATAGAGAGAAAAATAAAGTTTAACACTTAGGGAAGAAAAACCAAATGCACAGGTACAATATAGATGGTACCTTGCTCAATAGTAGCAACTGTGAAAGGGATCTCGGAGTCCTAGTGG
>NW_015388886.1:42969-45058 GCF_001527695.2 Protobothrops mucrosquamatus
GGTAGTGCAAAAGATAGGCTTAGGATACAGAAGGATCTTGACAGACTTGAACATTGGGCCCTATCTAACAATGTGAAATTTGATAGAGAGAAAAATAAAGTTTAACACTTAGGGAAGAAAAACCAAATGCACAGGTACAATATAGATGGTACCTTGCTCAATAGTAGCAACTGTGAAAGGGATCTCGGAGTCCTAGTGGACAATCACTTAAATAGGAGCCAGCCGTGTGCTGCAGCTGCCAAAAAAGCTACACAGTGCTAGGCTGCATTAACAGAGGGATAGAATCAAGATCACATGAGGTGTTAATATCACTTTACAAAGACCACACTTGGAATATTGCATCCAGTTTTGGTCAACACGATGTAAAAAAGATGTTGAGACTCTAGAAAGAGTGCAGAGAAGAGCAACAAAGATGATCAGGGGACTGGAGGCTAAAACATATGATGAACGGTTCCAGGAATTGGGTATGTCAAGTTGAATGAAAAGAAGGACCAGGGGTGATATGATAGCAATGTTCCAATACCTCAGGAGTTACCACAAAGAAGAGGGAGTCAACCTATTCCAAAGCACCAGAAGGCAAGACAAGAAACAATGAATGGAAACTAATCAAGGAGAGACGCAACCTGGAACTAAGGAGAATTTTCCTGACAGTGAGAACAATTAATCAATAGAACAGTTTGCCTCCAAAAGTTGTGAATGCTCCAACACTGGAAGTTTTTAAGAAGATATTGGAGAACTATTTGTCTGAAATGATATAGGGTTTCCTCCCTAAGCAGGGGGTTGAAATTTCTCCTTAATTCCAGATTGGTTCTCTCCTTGATTAGTTTCCATCTATTGTTTCTTGTCCTGCCTCTGGTGCTTTGGAGAATAGTTTGATCCCTTCTCTTCTTTGTGGGAGCCCTTCAAATACTGGAACACTGCTATCATGTTCCCCCTGGTCCTTCTTTTCATTAGACTAGCCATACCCAATTCCTGCAACTGTTCTTCATATGCTTTAGTCTCCAGGCCTTTAACCATCTTAGTTGCTCTTCTCTACACTTTTTCCAAGCTCTCAACATCTTTTTTGTAATGTGGTGACCAAAATGGTGTACCACATTTTAGGTGTGATCTTACTAATGTTTTCTAAAGTGGAATTCATGTGGTTTTGATTCTATGCCTCTGTTTCTACAATCCAGGATTGTATTAGCTTTTTGGGCTGCTGCTGCACACTACTGGTTCATGTTTAATGGATCGTCCACTAGGACTTCAAGGTCCCTCTCACAGTTACTGTTTTTAAGCCAGGTTATACCTTTGTTTTTTCCTGCCTATATGTAAAACCTTGCTTTTCTCCACATTAAGTTTTATTTTATTGGATAGGGCCCATTGTTCAAATGGTTCCCAAGTAGAAACAAAGTTAGATAAAGTCTTGTTTTTATTTAAAATTGTCAATTTTAACATCTCAGCCAACCCCATTCACTTCCCCATCTATCGTTCGATTGGGAAAATTTGGTCATTCACTCTGTTTGTACAAAAATCTTGATGCTGTTAGCACATATAACTATTTCCTAGCCTTGGCTGCTTGAAGATCTGTGGACTTCAATTCCCAGAATTCCAGGTTGAGAAATACTGACATATCAAAAACAAAGTCCCATTTTTTTAAAGCAATTAACCCATCAAACTTAAAAGAAAAACTTTTGGTTTTAATTATACATTTATTTCAAGAATGCTCAGAATTAAAATACATACCTGATCCTAATATTTCTTAGCTTTCTCACATGGCCAAGCCTGAAAGTTACATTGATTTATAACTTGAAAGAGAATTTTTACAAGATGATGTATGGTTGGTATTTAATGCCTGATAAATTGTCACAGATGTATAAAGGTGTGCCACGTGTACGCTGGGAATGTAATCAGTCTGAACAGTGCTCACCTTTTGATTAATAGCATCCACTTTTTGGGTGTGTTTAACCGTGTTTGCCAATTGTACAATGCTGTCATTTTTCTGATTGTAACCCTTTAAAATCTTAGAACAAAAATTCCTCTGCTTATATGGGTCTCTCTCTCTCTCTCTCTCTCTCTCTCTCTCTCTCTCTCTCTCTCTCTCTCTCTC
>NW_015388886.1:46794-65651 GCF_001527695.2 Protobothrops mucrosquamatus
TCAGCCGTCAATCAGAATTCACCTCCTGTGAATTCCAGCGAGCGGTTACTGCATTTATCTTGGAAGGATAAAGAGCTCCGCGATTTGTAGAACTTACTCTGCCCAATAAAACATCATTTGTAAGTCCTGCCGGGCAATTTATATTATTGAATGCAATACCCGGGATGCCATATTCAGGACTCGGATTAAAAAAAAAAAAAACCAAAACTCTGACCTACTCAAGGTTTAGGTGTCATAAATCTGCAATCTTGACGGAAAAGGTTGCAATACAATTTAGTGGGAAGAATCAGAGTCTCGCGCATTTGTCAGCTCGTGAACGGAGGTGGAATTTGATGGAAACACCGGGCACACAAGGCAAAACTTCTAGGTATGCTGACTTGGTCCGTGCTCTCTTTGCAGTAGATAATGCCAGACATAACTTATCACAGGAGGAGGAAGCTGAAATGTCGAGCTTTTGTATTGTTCATATAATCCACACATCAAGAGCAGAAAGCGGATTTTAAATGGGGATGGGACAGAAAGGGCAGCAATTTATCATTCCGACTTCCTCACTGTGTCCCTCAAAACCCATCCAACTTTGGCTGGATATACAATACATATGTGCACAAGTGTGCATACGTGTGTGCATACAAGCATGTACTTGTGTACATGCATACACACATACTACAATTTACTGTGTATAAATAGTAAACCCCAAAATCCCTCACACTGAAGATGTGACTTAGTTGGGTCATGGAACATCTGTAAGCAAGCAACCACTAAGAGAGCACCAAGGATTCCACAGTCCTACCACTCTCCTCCTCCTCCTCCTCCTCCTCCTCCTCCTCCTCTCCACAATCCTCTTGTCATGGTTCTGAAGGATGAAACTCTTCAAAGAACTTTGAGGCATTATTTACCTTAAAGAACCTTTATTCGAGCAGCATAGCTTCGGCAGGTACATAGTCAAAGCCAAAATCTGAATTCCTCTCCCTTCAGCATATAGATCAAAGCACAATTCCCTCCTACAACTAACAGTCATAAATCACATTCTCCAATTAGTTTGAAATGCAGGCTTTCCGCCCAGTTCTTATCCCGCCATTCCTTATCAGCTCTTATTACAATATTGTATGTCTAACTAACTCCCATCACATTCCTTCCCCTCCCCCAGTATCATCTAATTCTAAGAGTAAAGTATAAGAAAGAAAAAGGCTGCATCTCCATATGTTGTCAAAGCAAGAACATCCAATGTTAGCAGTGTTGACACCTCTCTCCCTTCTAGCACTGATGTTACCTAGTTAGGTCATGAAATATCTGCAAGAAAATATCCAAGTCCAGAGAGCACCAAGGACCCCAACGTTCAACCCTGAGCTACAAACATTTTATTCTATCAGATTCTCTTTTATTCGACACACAGCCCAGGTGGAAGGTGCAGCCTGCCAAAACTTTTTGCAGCCAGATGAAGAAACTTCTCATGACTGATTTACAGCTTGTTCAAAACAGCAAATTAAACAAAATAACCGCATCCATTACACAGTTCTTCGCACCCCCCCAATCAGCGTCTTACAGTAATTGAAATAATTTTAAGACAAGCTAATGTGACATGTATTATTAGAAATACCCAGTCATGTTATAAATTATCCTTCATGTTGTACATTT
The DNA here is from genome assembly GCF_001527695.2 of Protobothrops mucrosquamatus. Classification (NCBI taxonomy): domain Eukaryota; kingdom Metazoa; phylum Chordata; class Lepidosauria; order Squamata; family Viperidae; genus Protobothrops; species Protobothrops mucrosquamatus. The sequence goes on from NW_015388886.1 coordinate 48,430, forward strand.
CAGGAGGCACAGAGTTACTTTCTCACAGCAGAGCTGCTCATGATCTATGGATCAAATCTTAAAAGCCAGCCCTTAGCCATTTACTTTCTGAAGCACTTGGCCAAACTCTATTTGGGCTTGAAGGACAAAGAAAGGGATGTTAGCTGCCGTGAGTTATTTATTGTCAGGCAGAGACTGGCTGAGCTGGGGGAAGGAGTCAAACAGGGAATTAGTCTGGAATCCTTATGTAGGCACAAGAGTGCAAGGTCTGACACACTCTCCCCCCCCCGCCTTGAATGGAATCTTATCTAGTCTGGTACTAGCACAAACCACCAATCTGGGAAAATTATTGTTAGGCATGAACAACCTTATATGAAGGGTTCAATTAACTGTTTTATTCTCAGGAATCTTTCCAGACTGGATAAGTTTCAACAGCACTCAAGGGGATATCAGACTTTGCCCTCTGGTGCCCACATAAGGAATTCCAGATTAATTCCCCACTTGACTTCTCCCCCACCCCGCTACTGTATTTATAAAACAGGGTTCTTCAAACTTGGCCCTTTTATGACTTGTGGACTTCAACTCCCAGAATTCCTCAGCCAGACACGCTGGCTGAGGAATTCTGGGAGTTGAAGTCCACAAGTCATAAAAGGGCCAAGTTTGAAGAACCCTGTTCTAAAATAATACTGTAAAAGTGCATTAATATAAAATAAATTGTTTTCAAAGCATGCCTAGCCTGTCGACTCCATTCAGGAAAGAACAGAACCACAGAGTGGGAAGGGACCTTGGAGGTCTTCTAGTCCAACCCCCTGCCCAAGCAGGAGCGCCTATACTATTCCAGAGAAATGGCTTTTCTTGAAAACTTCTAGTGATGGAGCACCCACAAGTTATAGAGCCAAGTTGTTCCACTGATTAATTGTTCTCATTATCCTTCCTTCCTTCCTTCCTTCCTTCCTTCCTTCCTTCCTTCCTTCCTTCCTTCCTTCCTTCCTTCCTTCCNAGGAGGAGGACTGTGGGATCCTTGATGCTCTCTGAGCTTGGTTATTTTCTTGCAGACATTTCATGACCCAACTAAGTAACATCATGAGTGCTAGAAGGGAGTGGGGTTTGCAGAATGGAGGAAAAGAAAAAGAAGGAAGAGGAGGAAGAGGAGGAGGAGGAGGAGGAGGAGGAGGAGGAAGAGGAGGAGGAGGAGGAGGAGAAGGAGGAGGACTGTGGGATCCTTGATGCTCTCTGAGCTTGGTTATTTTCTTGCAGACATTTCATGACCCAACTAGGTAACATCATCAGTGCTAGAAAGGAGTGGGGTTTGTGGGAAGGAGGAGGAGGAGAAGGAGGAGGGGTCCTCAGTGCTCTCTGGGCTTGGTGATTTTCCTGCAGACCTTTCATGACCCAGCTAGGTAACATCATCAGTACTAGAAGGGGGGATCTACTCTCTTGTTTATATACAGGGGCAATCCCTTGTGAACAACAGAAATAAATGACAATCCCACCAACAGTGACAGGACAAGCCAATAACGGAATAACAGAGTAACAGAATAAGAAAATAACAGAATAACAAGAGTTGGAAGGGACCTTGGAGGTTTTCTAGTCCAACCCCTTGCTCAAATAGCTGGACATCCTGAACAAATAGCTATCCAATCTCTTCTTGAAATCCTCCAGTCATGGAGCACCCACAACTTCTGGAGACAGGTTGCTACACCGATTAATTGTTCTGTTAGGAAATTCCTCCTTCATCCCAGGTTGCTTCTCTCCTTGATGAGTTTCCATCCGTTGCTTCTTGTCCTACCCTCAGGTCCTTTGGAGAACAGCTTGACTCCCTCTTCTTTGGTTGGCAAAGAATGTGTTGCCAATACTTTCCCTTTCAAATCAGATCCATTGCTCTCATTAAATGCATTTTTGGGGAACAGGTTCTTATTGGAATTTTGCATCGGGCAAGTGAAAAGAATGCAGCAGGGCCACCTGGGAAAGTGAATGCTGGTTATATATAACCCATTCTAAGCATATTTTTTTGAAATACGTCCGCCTTTGGCCCTCCATCCTCTATCCGTCAGCAGGGAAACATGGCAGTGCTCAACACCCCCCCCCCTCTCCCTGTGTCAGCCATGTTTGAGGTACTCTCTTTTCTTTTCCTTTCTTAAATACCTGTTTGATTTAGTTCTCTCTTGGCAGATTTTAATTACCACCCTGCTCCCATTCTCTGGAAAAGCCGCTGCCGTCAGGAGATCTATCATCGTAAAAATCTGAGATGCAAGAAGAAAGTAGAATAAATATTAACCGGCAATTGTGTGTGTGTTTGTGTGTGTGTGTCAGGCATGGGTGGGTGGTAAGATAAAGACCAAGTTTCCCCTCGCCAGTCATGTCCAACTCTAAGGGGCGGTGCTCACCTCCGTTTCCTAGCCGAGGGAGCCAGCCTTGTTCGAAGACAATTTCCATGGTCATGTGCCCAGCACGGTTATGCAGGTGGTCCCTGACTTACAACAGTTCATTTAGTGACCGTTCAAAGTTACAACAGCCCTGAAAAAAAGCAACTTACAACTGTTTTTCACAAGCTCGTCTCAGCATCCCCACGATCACGTGATCAAAATTCAAACCCTTGGCAACTGACTTATATTTATGACAGGGTCCCGGGGTCACGTGATCCTCCTTTTGTGACTTTCTGTCGAGCAAAGTCCATGGGGAAGCCTCGACTTACGACCGGTTTAGTCCTCGACATACGATCGGTTTAGTCCTCGACATACGACCGGTTTAGTCCTCGACTTACGACTGGTTGGGGTCGCGGCATTAAAAAGGTTGAGAACCACTGCTGTATACAGAAGCAACAGGACAGAGGGGGGTGGGCTTGACTCACAAGCCATGAGAAGGCTGCTGTGGAAATCTTTTTTGGGGGATGGGGTGGAGGAGGAAAGCCCCCAGGAAAAGCAAACCCCAACTTGAACTAAGGTTTTGTTCTTTTCACGGCTGCTCATAAAACAAGGTTTGGCTTGACGGGGTTGCTGATAAAATCGACTTCAAAGGATGCTCAGCTTTGGTTTTAATCTGTGCCAAATCTCCCCAGGTCAACGTGTTAATTTGATCCAGCAGGAAAATCCAGTGACGGGAGAAAAGAAATAGGAATCTCCCTGTCTAACCTCTCTGTGGAAAAAAAATATCCTGCCTTATCTACTCATAAATGCACCTCAGTGCGTGTTTAAATAATTCTGTCACCACGGAAGCAGCCTCTACATCTCGTTATTTCTTACACTCATAAATCTACAGGTAGTTCTCAACTTATGGCCACAACTGGCTCCAGAATTTCTGTTGCTAAGCAAGGTGGTTCTTAAGGGAGTTGTGCTTGATTTTGCAAACTTCTTTTGCCATAGTTGTTATCAAAAGCAAGGAATTTAATGAAAAGAAGGATTAGAGGTGACAGGATAGCAGTGTTCCAATATCTCAGGGGCTGCCCCATAGAAGAGGGAGTCAAGCTATTCCCCAAGGCACCTGAAGGCAGCACAAGAAGCAACGGATGGAAACTAATCAAGCAATCTAGAATTAAGGAGAAACTTGCTAATGGCAAGGACAATTAACCAGTGGAACAGTTTGCCTCCAGAAGTTGTGGGTGGTCCATCACTGGGGGCTTTTCAGAAGAAATTGGACAGCCATTTGTCTGAAATGGCATAGGGCAGTGGTGGCGAACCTATGGCACGTGTGCCAGAGGCAGCACTCAGAGCCCTCTCTGTGGGCATGCACGCTGTTGCCCCAATCCTAGGCCTTCAGCTGGGTTTTATAAAACCTTTTCGCTTTAGGCCTCCGCCGCCGTGTGCAAAAAAAAAAAAAAAGGTTCAATCAGTCAATTTCAACTTCTCACGGGGGAAAAAAAGATCTTGCAAAGTTGGAATTGATTGATTGAACTTTTTAGTCCCACCCAGTCTGCCGTTACCACGCCCACCCAATGGGCCACACCCACCCAATGGGCCACACCCACCCAATGGGCCACACCCACCCAATGGGACACACCCACCCGGCACTCGACGATGCATAAGTGGGTTTTGGGTTGCAGTTTGGGCACTCAGTCTCTAAAAGGTTTGCCATCACTGGTATAGTGCCTCCTGCTTGAGCAGGGGGTTGCACTAGAAGGCCTCCAAGGTTCCTTCCAAGTCTACTATTCTATGACTTCTTGGCAGAGATCCCCATAGATTCAGGCCTCAAACTCGGATAGATAATCCATCATTTATTTTTTTTTCATCTTGGAGGCTTGGTTCGAACCCCAAATTCTTGCACATCATTTTTTCCTCCTCTGCCCGCTTTCGTTTGATCTGACAATGAGCTCAGCAGGGGAAACCCTTTGGCCCAGCAAAGAAGGAAAAGATGAAAGAGAATCCCACATATTTTCCCCCCTTGCTTTTCTCCCCTTCCCCCTCCCTCAAACCCCCTTTTCTTGGCACAGGAAGAGAAAAGACCACAGACACATTTCTCTTTCCAAAGGCTGGGTTTTTTGTTTTTTGTTTAAAGAGCGGAGTGACACCAAGAATCCTGATTAGTGTCATGTTCAATCTCTCTCTCCTTGGCCCTGTCCTACCTAAGCACTGAGTGCTGAGGAACTCTGGAGGTAGGTTGGAGCATCAAGGACCCCACAGTCATCCTCCTCCTCCTCCTCCTCTTCCCCCCTCCTCCTTGCAAACCCCACTCCTTTCTAGCATTGATGATGTTACCTAGATGGATCATGAAACGTATGCAAGAAAACCACCAAGCTTTGAAAGCACCAAGGAATCCCACTATTCAAGTCTGAGCTACCTATATTTTCTATTACAAACAAGTTATTTGGGATGAGAGATAAAAAAAAATTAAAGACATTTCCAGAGATGGTGTATTTCTTAGCAAATTAAGTCTTTACAACGAAAATTATCTGTATCATCAGTTAGAGAAGTGGAAATAAAAATGAACGGTTGAGTTTGCCAACATACCAGGGAAACGGTTGGCGTATAAATTACAAAAAGAAAAATAAATGATATTGAAATTATAAGAGGGAAATACTGTATTCACAGATAGGGCTGCTACACATAAAAGCATTTTATTAATACTATTTCATCTGGTAAAAAGGAAGTGATATCTTCTTAGGAAAAACAGATAAATAGCTAAAGAAACAAAATTTAGTGAAAATTACAGAGGAACAGAAATAGATTACGAATGGCCCCACTAGGAAAGTTTCTGAAGTTATAAAAAATATTTTTTATAGGAAATGTGTCTGGACCAGATGGTGGGGATTATGATGATGATGGTGGTGGTAATGGTGATGGCGATGGTGATAATGGTGATGTTGATGTTGATGGTGATGATGATGATGATGATGTTGATAATGTTGATGATGATGGTGGTGGTGATAGTAATGGCGATGATGGCGATGATGGTGATGATGGTGTTGATGGTGATGGTGATGGTGATGATGATGATGGCGATGGTGACGATGATGATTATGGTGATGGTGATGGTGATGATGATGGTGATGATGGTGATGATGGCGATGATGGTGATGATGGTGATGATGGTGATGATGATGATGGTGATGATGGTGATGGTGGTGATGGTGTTGATGGTGATGAGGTTGATGGTGATGATGATGGGGATGATGGTGATGATGATGATGGTGATGGTGATGATGATGATGATGATGGTGGTGATGATGTTGATGGTGATGGCAATGATGATGATGATGATGATGATGATGATGATGGTGATGGTGATGTTCTCCATTCAATCATGTCTGATTCTTTACAATTCTCTGGGCCAGGTCTCCACATCTTCTGCTTTTGCGCTACTTCTCTGAGTTGTTCTCTGCTCTGGCTGGTGTCAGCTTTGAGGGTGTCCAGCCGCCGTGTTCTTTAACCGCCTGGTTTCCTTTTACTGCTAGCTCTTCCCAACATAATTGCTTTCTCCAACGAATTCCACTGCATGACACAGACACAATAAGTGAGACACAGTTTTGTGAATTTGTCTTGCAGTGACATGTCTGGTGTTATGCCCTCCAGTACTTGCTTGTTGGTCTCCTTTGTTATTCTAGAAAAACACAGGCGCCTTCTCCAGCACCACAGCTCAAATAAGTCGATTTTCTTCCTGTCTTACTTTTTTAAGGTCCAATTTTCACAATCAGTGGTAGCTCTGGGGAACACGTTAGAGTGGATTAGCCTACATCTGGTTGCCAGGCTGATGTCCATGCTTTTCCATACTCAGCTCATGTTCATCATTGCTGGTGACCCCGTGCAAACAAACATTTTATTTCTGGGCTCCAATCACCTCTTTGAGTTATCTGCCACCCCGGGAAAGTGAATTTTTCTATGCATTCCACCTCTTCACCCTCACTTTCTATTTCTATTTTTTTTTTTGATGTTCAGAAACAGACCAAAACTCTCACTTTCTTCTTTGGTTTCCTTGATCAGATGTTTGAGACATTCTTTGGTTTCCGAGAATGGAATTGTATCATCAGCATATCCAAGACTGTTGACATTTCTTCCTCCAATCTTCACCCAGATTCTTTAAGATCTAGCTTCCTCGTGATCATTTCGGCAAAAAGGTTGAATATGAAAGAGGAAGCACAGACCGAACATGTATTCAAACTGGACAGATGCAGACTTCAACAGATAGTTAGGGCTGCAGAAAAAAACATTGCAACCAATGCCTGCCTTCCATGGAGGACCTGTACATTCAACTTCTCCCCTCAGGATGCAGATATAGGACATTGCACACCAACACAATGATGCCATCACTCTGCTAAACTACTAATTCCCACAGGACTGCCTTATGCCTAAGGGTATCTAATCCCATAGCAGGGCTGTATTACTATTATCCTTCTCATTTTTCCTATGACCTATTCCTCTAGCATCTGATGATAATCACTTTGTTGGTATCTTATGATTTATGTTGATTGTTTTTACTTAGTATCTTAGGACTATCACTGAGTGTTCTATCTTATGGTTTATAATGATTGTATTATGATTATGATCATGATTTATCACTTGTTGCTTGTATGAACACTGAGAGCTTCTGCACTGGAGACAAATCCCTTGTGTGTTCAATCACACTTGGACAATGAAGAATTCTACTCTATTCTATTTTGTTCTGTTCTGTTCTACTCTACTCTACTCTACTCTACTCTACTCTACTCTACTCTACTCTACTCTACTCTACTCTACTCTACTCTACTCTANGATGACGGGACTTCACTGCCTTGTTAAGCATTTCATGCGAGATTGGAGGAACATTTAGCCTAAAAAGGCAATGAGAACCCCCCACGGTGTGTATGTGGGTGTGGGCAGTGCTCACCCCCTTAAGGAAACAAAGAAGGGAGACTTCAGAAGAACACAAACCTGGGGGGGAAGTGCTGGGAAATTTCAGTTTCCATGAATAGTACCAAATATATGTGGGATCTTATGTGCAACATCTGAGCATAGAGAGGGGAATTGCCGCTGAAGAAGTCAGGAACACCCGCTGTCTTTTTCCAATGATTTTATCTGAACATATTTAACAACCACACCCACACCTCCATTTACACACCCACCCACAATAGAAGGGCTGAAAACGAAATCAAGAAAAGCACATCTTCCTTCCCCTGTCCTGACCACTTTCTACAGAGAGTGCATCCTGTCATACAGCATCACAGTCTGGTTTGGAGGCATCCCTGCTTCAGACAGGAAGGCGGTGCAGAGAGTGGTGAGGACGGCAGAAAAGATCATTGGCAGTTCCCTCCCTCCCATCCAGGACATCGCACAGAAGCGTTGCTTGAGCAGGGTCTGTAAGATTATCTGGGACGCTACACATCCTCTTCATGACCCGTTTTCCTTGTTACCTTCTGGGAGGAGGGGGCTTCGTGGTATCCGTAGCAGAACATCCAGATTCAGCCATAGTTTCATTCCATACAGCATTAACCTTGCGAACTCTCAAGCTTCCTCCTTCCGTTTATATATTCAAGATGGACAGTGTTTAATATTTACTTGTTATGTATATGTAGGGGTGCGGGTCTATACATATGTTGTATATAGTATGTTTTTAGGGTGTGTCATGTATGTGTTTCACTTTGAGAGCGGGCAACTAAATTTCATTTTTGATGTGTGCCGTTGTGCCCACAGTAAAAAAAAATGACAATAAAGGTTATCTTATCTTATCTAAGTGCAAACTGAAAGAGAGAAAGCTATTTTTTCCTACTGACCCAATAGACAAAAGGGAGATGAGATGATTGACAGCCAGTATTCATAAACAAGATTTGTTTTCTGGAAAGGGAACCAAAAGGAGAATGCAGAGAGCTTGGAAGTACATTTTCACACTGAGTTCTCATAGAAGAGAATATTTGTAGGTCAGACTTGAAGGAGGAAAAGGAGGAGGACAGGGGGTGCTCTCTGGCCTTGGTGGTTTTCATGCAGACATTTCCTGACCCAACTAGGCAACGTCATCAGTGCTAGAAGGGAGTGGGGTTTGTGGAGTGGAAGAAGGTGGGGGAAGGAGGAGGAGGACTATGAGGTCCTTGGTGCTCTCTGAGCTTGGTGGTTTTCTTGTAGATTTTTCATGACTCAATTAGGTAACATTATTAATGCTGAAGGGAATGGGGTTGGTAAATGGGGGAGGAGAAAGAGGAAAAGAAGGAGGAAGAGGAGGAGGGGGAGGAGGAGAATGACTGTGGGATCCTTGGTGCTCTCTGAGCTCTGTGGTTTTCTTGCAGACGTTTCATGGAGGATCTGGACAGACTTGAACACTGGGCGCTATCTAACAAAATGAAATTCAGTGGTGAAAAAATTAAAGTTCTACATTTAGGCAAGAAAAACCAAATGCACAGGTATAGTATAGGGGGTACCTTCCTCAATAGTAGCAACTGTGAGAGGGACCTCGGAGTCCTAGTAGACAATCACATGGATATGAGCCAGCCGTGTGCTGCAGCTGCCAAAAAAGCCAACACAGTGCTAGGCTGCATTAACAGAGGGATAGAATCAAGATCACGTGAAGGGTTAACACCACTTTATAATGCCTTGGTAAGGCCATACTTGGAATCCTGCATCATATGTTTTAGCCTCCAGTCCCCTGATCAACTTTGTTGCTCTTCTCTGTACTCTTTCTAGAGTCTCAACATCTTTTTTACATCGTGGTGACCAAAACTGGATGCAGTATTCCAAGTGTGGCCTTACCAAGGCCTTGTAAAGTGATATTAACCCTTCACGTGATCTTGATTCTATCCCTCTGTTAATGCAGCCTAACACTGTGTTGGCTTTTTTGGCAGCTGCAGCACACGGCTGGCTCATATTGAAGTGATTGTCCACTAGGACTCCCAGATCCCTCTCACAGTTGCTACTACTGAGCAAGGTATCCCCTATACTATACCTGTGCATTTGGGTTTTCTTACCTAAATGTAGAACCTCACTTTTTTACCATTGAATTTCATTTTGTTAGATAGCGCCCAATGTTCAAATCTGTCCAGATCCTCCTGTATTTGATTCTGGAATTTGTGGAAATATGAATTGTCTGGCTGGGATGCATTTAGCTGAGTGCAGGAAGAACAGAAGAAAACTGCACAAATCTGCATAAAAATCTCATGCAAAAAATCTCACACTGTCCACCCCATTAATTATGATGCGAGAGATTGTTTCTCCCATAAGTAGAGATGTCACAGGCACTATACTATACCCTTGATCTTAGCCAAAAGACCTCCATATGTTTGTTTGAATCTAAATAGGAGTATAGAAGCTTATTAGGAGCCAAAGTCCAAAAGGAGAGCATCAGGACAAAAATAAATTGAATTAATAAAATTAATTGCCTGTGAAATAAGATGCACCTTTTGGAAAATTAATTAATCTCTAGGTTCATCTTCCAGCCATTCTGCCTCTCAGGCATGAAGCGCCCTTACACTCGGAAGACCCCCAGGGAGCACCCCACACCCCCTCTTCCGAGCAGAAGCAGCCAAAGGTGGAAGAAGAAAGAACAGGATGGGGTGAGAGGAGGAAGGGGATGGGAAGAAGAGGAGAGGAACCAGGAAGGGAGAGAGGAAGAGGCAAATTAGGGGAAGAAAAGAGAAAAGAAGAGAAGGAGAGGAGAAGGAAAGGAAAAGAGAAAGGAAAGGGGGGGAAAGGAAAGGAAAGGAGAAGAGAATGGGGAAGGGAATGAGAAAGAGAAAAAGAAAGTGAAAGGAAAAGAAGGAAAGGAGAAGGAAAGGAAGGGAAAAGAGAAAGAAAGAGAGAGGAAAAGAGAAAGAGAAAGGAAAGAAAAAAGGAAAGGAGAAGAGAAAGGGAAAAGGAAAGAGAAAAGGGAAAGAGAAAGGAAAGGAAAGGAAAGAAGGAAAGGAGAAGGAAAGAAAGAAGGAAAGGAAGAAGGAAAGGAAGAAGGAAAAGAAGGGAAACGAGAAAGAGAAAGAGAGGAAAAGAGAAAGAGAAAAGAGAAGAGAAAGAAAGGAAAAGAGGGAAAGGAAAGAAAAAAGGAAAGGAATAAAGGAAAGGAGAAGAGAAAGGGGAAAGAGAAAAGGGGAAAGGAAAGAGAAAAGGGGAAAGGGAAGGGTAAGGGTAAGGGAAAGAGAAAGGAAAGGAAAGGAGCTTACAAAAGGGTTACAGAACCTCAGGCCATTTCTTCCAAGCCACACACAGCTTCCCCTTTGCTAATTCTGATTTATGCTGTTTGCATTTCGCCTGCTGCATTCTCTTGACTTACATCAGAAGCATTGTTCTGGAGGAGCTAATTAATTCACTACTAGCCAGCGATTGTTAAATTCCCCCCAATAAATCATGTAAAGACTTCAGATGTCACGGCCAGCATTAACCCGTTATTTAATTGGCTTTTGAGATCCACGCTTGATGTTGGCTCTGGGCACCTCCATCCAGATGCCCAACAGCTAAGGTCCAGGAGCACGTGGGCAACCGTAGCTGGCTTGAATTCCAGACAAGTTTGGGTAGCCAGTGCGGAAACAGCTGCAAACTTCATTCTGCTACCATGGAAGGAAAAAAAATGTCGGATAGGAAACAGGAAGGACAATGGTCATTGCCAAGGAAGAGATGTTGGGCCTTCTTGAACTAGCCAGATGGTTTTACATGGCAGAAAATCACAGATTTGCAACTAATTTATTTGCAAAGGGGAGTAACAAATAGGTGGGTTGAAAGTTCAGCTTATGCCTCTGGCTCAGGGACATTTTTTATAATATTAATTAATTCATTAAAACTCCTGAATGTAGAATAATCCTGCAAAACCTTTAATTTATTTGGTTTACTTGTTCCCCTGGTCTTGCCCATTTTCTGGAGCTGGGCTGATGGAATGTCGTTATTTATTTAACTTATATCCTACCTTTATTATTTTAATAAACAACTCAAGGTTGTGAATGGACCTAGTATTCTTTCCTCTACCTATTTTCTCCACAATGGCAACCTTGAGAAGTGGGCTGGGATGAGAGAGAGTGATTGGCTCAAAGTCATCTAGTTGACTTTCATGCCTGAGGCGGGACTAGAACTCACTGTTTCGTGGTGATTGGCTCAAAGTCACCTAGTTGACTTTCATGCCTAAGGCGGGACTAGAACTCACCATCTCCTGGTGATTGGCTCAAAGTCACCTAGTTGACTTTCATGCCTAAGGTGGGACTAGAACTCACCGTTTCTTGGTGATTGGCTCAAAGTCACCCAACCAGCTTTCATGCCTAAGGTGGGTACTTCCTAGCCTGGTTCCTTAACCACTCAGTTTTTAATATTGAAAAGTTTTATTTGTTGCATTGTGACTTTCTTAGATTTATAATCTGGTTTTTCTCAAATTGGCTGCCATGGAGATTATCTACCATTTTATTCCTCCCACAATCTTTTGAAGGTAGGTTGGGCTGAAGGAGAGCAAAGTCACCCATTTGATAGAATCATAGAATCCTAGAGCTGGAAGGGATCTTGGCGGCCTTTTAATCCAACCCCTCTTAAAGCCAGGAGTCCTTAAACCACCCTGGACAACTGGTTGCCCAATCTCTTCTTAAAAGTCTCCAGTGATGGAGCATTCACAGCTTCTGGAGGCAAGCTGTTCCATTGTTTTGAAAGAAAAGTCTTCATCATGATTCAGTCCAAGCTGTGGATAAACAACATGGCGACTGCTTTAGAAAGAAGGTTGCAGGTTATTGAAGAGGAGAGCCAGACAGAAAGATGGCTCTGGAAGAAAAGAGAGAAAAAAGGGCTGAGCACATGTAGGGAGTGGGTTTTTATACCCCCTGGAGCCTTTTGTTTGGAGTTGTTTCCTGTTCCTGTTTTGAGGCTTTGCATTTCCTCTGTCATGTATTTTGACCTGTGTCCCTTTGGCATCTGTGAGTTAATCCTATTATGTCCTGTCTTAGACTTTGGATGGGGTATGTAAATTTTAGGTGTCTTTGTCTTCTTAATCTTCTAGCTTCAACTTTCCTAAATGGTCTGCATTTCTATAGAGCTGGTTTCTGCTTGGGGAAGGGAGACCTGGGGCTATCAAGAAAAACTGGGCATGCCTTTCTGCCTCTTTAAGATTCTTTGAGGAAATATATTTTTATGCCCTTTTAATATTTTCTTCTCTGGGGGGCTGACTTCCCACAATTGATTAATAATAATAATAATAAAGTTGGAAGGGACCTTGGAGGTCATCGAGTCCAACCCCCTGCTCAGGCAGGAACCCTACACCATTTCAGACAAATGGCTGTCCAATCTCTTCTTAAAAACTTCCAGTGTTGGACCATTCACCCCTTCTGGAGGCAGGTTGTTCCACTGGTTAATTGTTCTCACTGTCAGGAAGTTTCTCCTTAGTTCTAAGTTGCTTCTCTCCTTGCTTAGTTTCCATCTGTTGCTTCTTGTCCTGCCTTCAGGCACCTTGGAGAATAGCTTGACTCCTTCTTCTTTGTCCGTCGGGGACTGTATAACTTTGTGACGATAGTACACGGGGGAGCAGGAAGAGAAGTAATTTGATCTGTATGGGTTAAGGTCGTTGGCAAGGAATATAGACTTACAAGACTTAGACTTACAAGTGAGTGGGTAGGTAGGTAGGTAGGTAGGTAGGGGGTGGGGGGGTGGGTGGGTGGGTAGGTAGGTAGGTAGGTGGGTGCCATCCATCCATCCACTCACCCACCCACCCATCTTGTAGCTTGTCTATCTGTATCGTATGCATCTTTTCTGTCTCATAAAATTCTAGGGCTGGAAGGGACTTTGGAGGTCTTTTAATCCAACTGCCTGACCAGGTCAGGATTCCATACCATCCTGGACAAATAGTTGTCCAATCTCTTCTTGAAGACCTCCAGTGATGGAGCAGCCACAACTTCTGAAGGCAAGCTCTTCCATTGATTAATTGTGCTTCCTGTCAGGGAATTCCTCCTTAGTTCCAGGCTGGATCTCCCTCTGAGGAACTTCCATCCATCGGTTCTTCTCCTGCCTTCAGGTGCCTTGGAGAATAGCTCTTTGCAAACGGAAGACACCCCACCCCCTTCTCCGTGACAAGCCCTTCACGTATTGGAAGATACTATGATGACTTTCTATTTTTAACTACATTGATTCAAATGTAGCCTGTCTTTGCAAGAAGCAGCCTGTCTTTGCAACGAATGAGGCAACAGTAAACAGAGGGACAATGCTAACTCTCATGAAAAGAGGCATCAGAAGGGTCAAGTCCATGGAAAAACTGCCTCCCCACCCCCAGCGTCTCTCCTTATCTCCTGGAACACTCAGAAGCCCTTTGGCCCAGCAGGTGTACAAACACAATTAGATTCCTCCCATCCTGTACATGCCTCTCTTCTTGTTCTTGACTTTGGAGAGACTCCAGAGCTACTTCTGTGAGTCCTTCTGAATCTCTTGGCCGGAACAACCCCAGGGGGCCATTACAGGAGACCCCTAAGACCACCACGGGGGTCTATTGATAGCGCAGATGCTGTTTAAGAGATAAGCCGGAGGGAAACCAAAGCACGATTTTCGCAAAAGAGCTCTTTTGTGAAAACAGGAGACACTTGGAGTATTGCCTGAGATTTATTGGGAGGGGGGAGGGAGGGAGAGAGGGAGGGAGGGAAGAAAGAGAAAAAGAAGAGAGGATGCTGTTACTATAGCAACCATCTATTAACGATTCTCAGTGGCCATCAGTGGCACCATGTGGGATATATATGTATATTATATGCATATGTATATTATGTGCATATGTATATTATGTGCATATGTATATTATGTTATGTTATGTTATGTTATGTTATGTTATGTTATGTTATGTTATGTTATGTTATGTTATGTTATGTTATTATATATGACATGACATGACATTACTACATTACATTACTATATTACATTACATTACTATGCTATGCTATGCTATGCTATTATATTATTATATCATATTATATCATATCATATCATATTATTATATATATTATATATATATTATATTATATATTATATGACATGACATGACAGACATAACAGACATGACATGACATTACTACATTACATTACATTACATTACATTAATAACAGGAAACCGAGCATCACCCCTGAGTAAGTGGGACCAGATCAACTGCAAATCAAAATGTATTTCTGTTCCTTGCTTTTGACCCATCTTTCTGTCCTTTTTCAGTGTTCTGAAAGAATTAAAGTTCCATTTGAAAGAAAATAAATAGAAAGACACAGAGAAATGATTGGTTCTACATGTGAGAACACCGAAGTCTACTGAAACGTGAAAATCAAAAGCAAATCCCAAACTCATGTGAAAGTTGTTGTGAGTGTACACACTTCAGTGCACACTAATTTATCATATTCCAATGAATTATCTCCCCAGTCCACATGTTTATTGGAAAGAGATGCTCCTTTGTTTTGTAGACACAGAGAAGTAGCTTAGTCCCACCCTCTATTCAGAGAATGCGAAAGTTTGAAAAGCAGGGCAGAAAAAGTTCTGTACCATGGCTAGGAAAAAGAAGGAACCAACTTTCTCCTGAACTTCTGACTAAAATATTATCATATATCATATATCATGTATCATGTATCATATATCATATATCATATATCATATCACATCACATCATATATCATATCATGTATCATGTATCATGTATCATATCACATCACATCATATATCACATCATGTATCATGTATCATGTATCATGTATCATGTATCATGTATCATGTATCATGTATCACGTATCATATATCACATATCATATATCATATATCATATCATATCATATCATAATGTATACAGGTAGTCCTCAATTTTCAACAGTTCATTTAGTGACCATTCAGTTACAACGACACTGAAAAAAGTGACTTTTGACCATTTTCGACACGACTATTGCAGTGTCCCCTGTGGCCAAGTGGTCAAAATTCAGCCGCTTGGCAACTGACTCATATTTATGACGGCCGCAGTGTCCCAAGGTCACGTGATCCTCTTTTACGACCTTCTGACCAGCAAAGTCCATGGGGAAGCTGGATTCACTTTAACAACTGTGTGACTAACTTAACAAGGGCAGTGATTCACTGAACAACTGTAACAAGAATGGTTGTAAAATGGGGCAAAGCTCACTTAACCACTGTCTCCTTTAGCAACAGGAATTTTGGGCTCATGTGTGGTCATAAGGTGAGGACTACCTGTATGTATATGCACACACAGTATATACACGCATGCATACATGTGTATACATACATACATATGTGCATATGTGCATGGGGCTTTGAGAAGATGGTAAAATGTTTGCTGCTAAAATGATATTATTTTGTCCTACAAGGCAAGCAAAGAAGTTAATATGGTGGAGGATTTATACATTTGTATAGAAAAGATCTATCAGCTACATAGAATTAGGTGGGACTTAGAAGCCATCCTATCTAATTCCTCTGTTCCATGCCAGAATCCCTAAAACTACAGGTCTCCAACCTTGGCAACTTTAAGACTTGTGGACTTCAACTCCCAGAATTCAATTGTGGAAGGAAAAGTTTTCATCATGGTTCAGTCCAAGCCAGGAATAAACAACATGGCAATTGCTTTAGAAAGAAGGTTGCAGTTTATTGAAGAGGAGGGCCAGACAGAAAGATGGCTCTGGAAGAAAAGAGAGAGAGAGCACATGTAGGGAGTGGGTTTTTATACCCTCTGGAGCCTTTTGTTTGGAGTTGTTTCCTGTTCCTGTTTGAGGCTTTGTATTTCCTGTGTCATGTATTTTGACCTGAGTCTGGATGTGCCCTTTGGCATCTGTGAGTTAATCCTATTATGTCCTGTCTTAGAGTTTGGGTGGGGTATGTAGATTTTAGGTGTCTTTGTCTTCTTAATCTTCTAGCTGGGGGCTTCCAACCTTCCTGGATTATTTACATCTGCATTTGTACAGAGCTGGTTTCTACTTGGGGGAGGGAGACTTGGGGCTATTAAGAAAACTGGGCACACTTTTCTGTCTCTTTAAGATCCTTTGAGGAAATATATTTTTTTGCCCTTTTAATATTTCCTTCTCTGGGGGGAGGGCGACTTCCCACACAATCTTAGACTCATGGAGTCACAGGGGTGATAGGCACCTCAGAGGTCTTCTGGTCCAACTCTTCACTCAAGGCAGGAGTCTTAGAGCATCCCAGACAAATGGATATCCAATCTTTTCTTGAAAACCTCCAGCAATGGAGCCCCCACAACAGAGACCACCAAGGACCCCACAGTCCATTCCCTCCTCTTCCTCTTCCTCCTCCTCCTCCTCCTCCTCCTGTCTACTAACTCCACTCCTTCTAGCACTGATGATGTTCTCTAGTTGGGTCATGAAATGTCTGCAGCAAAGCAACCAAGCTCAAGAAGCACCAAGAACCCACCAGTTCAACCCTCAGCTACAAAGATTCTCTTCTATCAATATAACTGTGTCTTTAACATTTCCCCCCTTCGGTCCGTTTACAAGTCACAGCTAAATCTGGAAAGAGCTGCTATAGCCCTCTTTTTTTTAGGCAGGATTAGACACTTTGAATGCATGGGGAACTAGTCATACCAAACTCAGTAGGCAGAAAATCAACTCGCCTGTTTGGGAATTGGTATCTCTGCTGATATGGAAACTCTCCAGCTTATCCAATCTATTTGGAAAGGAAATGAACGCCTCCTTTCGCCTTTTCAAATAATTACAGACTGACACCGTAGCTCAGAGCAGAATTTTGGATTCTTACAATGAAAATCAGAAACGATGAAAGAGTTACATCGTTCGGGCAAGGGAGATTTAATAATAGATTAATCTTCCAGCTCGTTAGCAATGAGCTCGTTTGGATCCTTGGTTTTCGTTTTAGAGAACTTTGCTGTTCAATGGCCCACGATAATCGGAAAGATATCCGTTTTGTCT
>NW_015388886.1:65907-84343 GCF_001527695.2 Protobothrops mucrosquamatus
TAGCTCAGAGCAGAATTTTGGATTCTTACAATGAAAATCAGAAACGATGAAAGAGTTACATCGTTCGGGCAAGGGAGATTTAATAATAGATTAATCTTCCAGCTCGTTAGCAATGAGCTCGTTTGGATCCTTGGTTTTCGTTTTAGAGAACTTTGCTGTTCAATGGCCCACGATAATCGGAAAGATATCCGTTTTGTCTAGTTTTTTTTAATTCTTATTTTTTTATTCTTGTTTTTAATGCTTTTATTTGTGATGCTGGTCTCTGACTATAATAAAGATTCACTGATTTGCTGTTCAGTTGCCACAAGAGGTTTCCGAAGCAAGTTTATTGTCTGATAAGACTATAATAAAAAGGTAGCTCAGCTGATTTCATTCCCAGAGGGAGGCTTTGGGACCGCAGTTCCCAGAATTCCCAACCCAAGGAATTATGAGAAAGGTGACTTAGATAGTCCTTGATTCACAACCAGTTAGGATCAGAATTTCCATTGTAGTTGTAAATAAGCCAAGCCTGATTTTACGACCTTTTTGCCATAATTGGTTAGTAAACCATTGCAGTTGTTAAATGAATCAAATATTGTACAGGTAGTGCTCAACTTACGACTGCAATTGAGCCCAAAGTTTCTGTTGCTAAGCCAGACAGTTGTAAAGTGGGTGTTGCCCCATATTGTGACCTTTCTTGGAACAGTTGCTAAGTGAATCACTGCAGCTGTTAAGTTAATAACTTGGCTATTATGTGAACTGGGCTTCCCCACTGACTTTGCTTGTCAGAAGGTTGCAAATGGGGATCACATGACCCCGGGACACCATTGTGGGAAGTCAGCTCCCCAGAGAAGGAAATATTAAAAGAGCAGAAAAATATATTTCCTCAAAGGATCTTAAAGAGGCACAAAAGCATGCCCAGTTTTCTTAATAGTCCCAAGTCTCCCTCCCCCGAACAGAAACCAGTTCTGTAGAAATGCAGATGTAAACCATTCAGGAAGGTTGAAGCTAGAAGATTAAGAAGACAAAGACACCTAAAATCTACATACCCCATCCAAACTCTAAGACAGGACATAATAGAATTAAGCCACAGATGCCAAAGGGCACATCCAGACTCAGGTCAAAATACATGACACAGGAAATACAAAGCCTCAAACAGGAACAGGAAACAACTCCAAACAAAAGGCTCCAAAGGGTATAAAAACCCACTCCCTACATGTGCTCTCTCTCTCTTTTTCTTCCAGAGCCATCTTTCTGTCTGGCTTTCCTCTTCAATAAACTGCAACCTTCTTTCTAAAGCAGTCGCCATATTGTTTATTCCCGGCTTGGACTGGACCCTGATGAAGACTTTTCCTTCAACACCATCCTAAATATGAGTCAGTTGCCAAGCATCCGAAATTTGATCACATGGCCGTGGGGTTGCTGTGATGGTCGTTAAGTGTGGAAAACGGTCCCTGCATCCCTTTTTTTGGTTGTAACTTCAAATGGTTACTAAACGAATGTTGGCAAGTCAAGGACTACCTACCTCTAAAGCAAATCTGATTTTCCCCATTAATTCTGCTTGCTGAGAAGGTTTGCGAATGGGAGTCACATGACCCAGGACGCTGTAACCGTTGTAAACACATGCCCACTTGTCAAGTGCCTGAATTTGGATCACGTGACCAACAGAAACTGTGAAGTCATAAGTGCGAGGACTGGTTATAAGTCCCTTTTTAAAATGTGCTTTTAACAGTCGCTAAATGAAGGGTTACAAATCAAGGAATACCTGTACTGCATCTAGTGGGTGCTGGTGAACAATGTGGTCCTTTGCTCATTTCACCTGGCTAAAGGTACGTTGTCCCACTAAAGCAGGCAGAGCAGCTACCTTTAAATTCCAAATGTAATTAGGACGAATTTCTTAAATAAAATTGAAAGCATTTCCGCGCACGTATTTAATTACTTCCCCCTTCTGTCACATTAAACGCAACAATTTGGCAGCAAATTTTTGCAGGTGTTCTGCCAACCCTGCTCCATAAAATAATGGCTGAGATCGGGAGGAAAATGAAACGTATTCCATTTATCTTTTAAATGGATTAAAATTAAATGTGGGTAATGTTATTTTCCAGTTACGTATTTCATCGTCCCCCCCCCTTCTGTTGCATTCAACATGACTATTTTGGGGGTCCTGGTTGGGGGAAAACTTTGGGAGGGGGGACCAATCCTCCCCAAATGATGGGTCTTTCCATTTTAGGAGCTGATGGTCTTTCCTATCGTCCGCATCTCCTTTGAAAATGGAATTTGTACATAGCACGCTGGATGCTGAAATCAATCAGGGTAGACACGAGATTTCTCTTCCTCTTGCACCGAGCTATTTTATTTTATTTTATTTTATTTCCAATCTAGTGTCATACCTGCCAAGATCGTTCTTAGGTTTGAAGCTTTTACTGTCAAGTCAGGTTTATTTTTGATATTTTACATTTTTCTGTCAAATTGCTTTCAGAGAAGTCGTGTTGGAATTTCTGATTCTCATATAAAGGGAGATGTATTCTGATGATCCATAGGTATGCTGGTAGATTTGTGTCCTGAAGGCTTAAAACAAGCAAAGGGATGTTTTGGTTTTGAAGATTAGCAAACTTTTAAGGCTGCTCTCTGTTTATATATGCAGGAAGGAAGTGGTCTTCCGAGTGCGCTTTAAGGTGTTAGTTACCACCTTTAAAGCGCTTCATGGCATCGGACCTGGTTACCTCCGAGACCGCCTTCTGCCACAGATTCCCTCCCATAGACCGGTACGCTCCCACAGAGCGGGCCTCCTCAGGGTGCCGTCGGCCAAACAATGTCGGCTGGCGACCCCCAGGGGGAGGGCCTTCTCTNTAGCTCAGAGCAGAATTTTGGATTCTTACAATGAAAATCAGAAACGATGAAAGAGTTACATCGTTCGGGCAAGGGAGATTTAATAATAGATTAATCTTCCAGCTCGTTAGCAATGAGCTCGTTTGGATCCTTGGTTTTCGTTTTAGAGAACTTTGCTGTTCAATGGCCCACGATAATCGGAAAGATATCCGTTTTGTCTGGTTTTTTTTTAATTCTTATTTTTTAATTCTTGTTTTTAATGCTTTTATTTGTAATGCTGGTCTCTGACTGTAATAAAGATTCACTGATTTGCTGTTCAGTTGCCACAAATTTCTGAAGCAAGTTTATTGTCTGATAAGACTATAATAAAAAGGTAGCTCAGCTGATTTCATTCCCAGAGGGAGGCTTTGGGACCGCAGTTCCCAGAATTCCCAACCCAAGGAATTATGAGAAAGGTGACTTTGATAGTCCTTGATTCACAACCAGTTAGGATCAGAATTTCCATTGTAGTTATAAATGAGCCAAGCCTGATTTTACAACCTTTTTGCCATAATTGGTTAGTAAACCATTGCAGTTGTTAAATGAATCAAATATTGTACAGGTAGTGCTCAACTTACGACTGCAATTGAGCCCAAAGTTTCTGTTTCTAAGCCAGACAGTTGTAAAGTGGGTGTTGCCCCATATTGTGACCTTCCTTGGAACAGTTGCTAAGTGAATCACTGCAGCTGTTAAGTTAATAACATGGCTATTATGTGAACTGGGCTTCCCCACTGACTTTGCTTGTCAGAAGGTTGCAAATGGGGATCACATGACCCCAGGACACCATTGTGGGAAGTCAGCCCCCCAGAGAAGGAAATATTAAAAGGGCAGAAAAATATATTTCCTCAAAGAATCTTAAAGAGGCAGAAAAACATGCCCAGTTTTCTTAATAGTCCCAAGTCTCCCTCCCCCGAGCAGAAACCAGCTCTATAGAAATGCAGATGTAAACCATTCAGGGAGGTTGAAGCTAGAAGATTAAGAAGACAAAGACACCTAAAATCTACATACCCCACCCAAACTCTAAGACAGGACATAATAGAATTAACCCACAGATGCCAAAGGGCACATCCATACTCAGGTCAAAATACATGACATAGGAAATACAAAGCCTCAAACAGGAACAGGAAACAACTCCAAACAAAAGGCTCCAGAGGGTATAAAAACCCACTCCCTACATGTGCTCTCTCTCTCTTTTTCTTCCAGAGCCCTCTTTCTGTCTGGCTTTCCTCTTCAATAAACTGCAACCTTCTTTCTAAAGCAGTCGCCATATTATTTATTCCCGGCTTGGACTGGACCCTGATGAAGACTTTTCCTTCAACACCATCCTAAATATGAGTCAGTTGCCAAGCATCCGAAATTTGATCACATGGCCGTGGGGTTGCTGTGACGGTCGTTAAGTGTGAAAAATGGTCCCTGCATCCCTTTTTTTGGTTGTAACTTCAAATGGTTACTAAACGAATGTTGGTAAGTCAAGGACTACCTACCTCTAAAGCAAATCTGATTTTCCCCATTAATTTTGCTTGCTGAGAAGGTTTGCGAATGGGAGTCACACGATCCAGGATACTGAAACTGTTGTAAACACATGCTTACTTGTCAAGTGCCTGAATTTGGATCACGTGACCAACAGAAACTGCAAAGTCATAAGTGCGAGGACTGGTTATAAGTCCCTTTTAAAAATGCACTTGTAACAGTCGCTAAATGAAGGGTTATAAATCGAGGAGTACCTGTACTGCATCTAGTGGGTGCTGGTGAACAATGTGGTTCTTTGCTCATTTCGCCTGGCTAAAGGAACGTTGTCCCACTAAAGCAGGCAGGGCAGCTACCTTTAAATTCCAAATGTAATTAGGACGAATTTCTTAAATAAAATTGAAAGCATTTCCGCGCACGTATTTAATTACTTCCCCCTTCTGTCACATTAAACGCAACAATTTGGCAGCAAATTTTTGCAGGTGTTCTGCCAACCCTGCTCCATAAAATAATGGCTGAGATCGGGAGGAAAATGAAACGTATTCCATTTATCTTTTAAATGGATTAAAATTAAATGTGGGTAATGTTATTTTCCAGTTACGTATTTCATCGTTCCCCCCCTTCTGTTGCATTCAACATGACTATTTTGGGGATCCTGGGTGGGGGAAAATTTTGGGAGGGGGACCAATCCTCCCCAAATGATGGGTCTTTCCATTTTAGGAGCTGATGGTCTTTCCTATCGTCTGCATCTCCTTTGAAAATGGAATTTGTACATAGCACGCTGGATGCTGAAATCAATCAGGGTAGACACGAGATTTCTCTTCCTCTTGCACCGAGCTATTTTATTTTATTTTATTTTATTTCCAATCTAGTGTCATACCTGCCAAGATCGTTCTTAGGTTTGAAGCTTTTACTGTCAAGTCAGGTTTATTTTTGATATTTTACATTTTTCTGTCAAATTGCTTTCAGAGAAGTCGTGTTGGAATTTCTGATTCTCATATAAAGGGAGATGTATTCTGATGATCCATAGGTATGCTGGTAGATTTGTGTCCTGAAGGCTTAAAACAAGCAAAGGGATGTTTTGGTTTTGAAGATTAACAAACTTTTAAGGCTGCTCTCTGTTTATATACTAATGGATGGACTTGTCAGTGTTGGTGGGAGTATTCTTGATGGTTCCTTGATTAGGTTGCTGTTTATTGTTAGCTTGTTTGTCTGAAATGGTAGTTCCTTGATTGGGGTATTGTCTACTTCTTGATTTTTCGTTGGTAACTGATGATGTTACCTAGTTGGGTAATGAAATGTCTGCAAGAAAACCACCAACCTTAGGGAACACCAAGGACCCCACAGTCCTCCCCCTCCCCTTCCCATCCCCATCCCCATCCCCCTCCTCCTCTCCACAAACCCCACTACCTTCTAGCACTGATGATGTTGTTTAGTTGGGTAATGAAATATCTACAAGAAAACCACCCAGCTTATCTTATCTTATCTTATCTTATCTTATCTTATCTTATCTTATCTTATCTTATCTTATCTTATCTTATCTTATCTTATCTTATCTTATCTCTTATCTCTTATCTCTTATCTCTTATCTCTTATCTCTTATCTCTTATCTCTTATCTCTTACCTCTTATCTCTTATCTCTTATCTCTTAGTCCTTATCTCTTATCTCTTATCTCTTATCTCTTATCTCTTATCTCTTATCTCTTATCTCTTATCTCTTATCTCTTATCTCAGTGATGGCGAACCTTTTAGAGACTGAGTGCCCAAAATCTGCCCCCCCTGACCTTGCCCCGCCTGCCCGCGGGGCCACCCGCCACCTCCATGGCCCACCACAGATCACTCAGCAGCGCCATGGCAGCCATGCCCTCCGTCCGCACCACGCAGCATCAACTGTGCACGACAGATGTGAGGGTGAAGTCTTGTCCCCGCTGCTCAGCTGCCATGTCCTAGGCTGCACTCGGGGACGACTCTACTCTGGGGGGGTTGGTGGTGAGGAGGGGGCCGTGGGGGGAAGTGGGTCTTGGGCAATGGCACACATGCCCACAGTGAGGCCTCTGAATGCCCCCTCTGGCACGTGTGCCATAGTTTCACCACCACTCTCTTGTCTTGTCTTGTCTTGTCTTGTCTTGTCTTATCTTATCTTATCTTATCTTATCTTATCTTATCTTATCTTATCTTATCTTATCTTTACAACTGCCTGGCTTAGTAATGTAAATTTTGGGCTCCGCTGTGGTGGCAAGTTGAGGACTTCCTGTGTACACCTGCAGGGAAGGACAGAGAAACTCTCTGTGGTTTAAGGGTCCTTGGATTCCATCCTAGAAAACCTCCGCTGAATAAAATAAACCAAACTCAAGTTGAGCTCTCTAAAATGCCAGCCGGCAGGAGAGGCCATTTAAGCTGTGAGATTGGCAGGGCCATCAAGAGGGTGTTTATTTATTGATACTGATTTATACAGCCACCAATCTCGCAAATGCAACGCTGGGCAGCCAACGAGATTAAAGAATACCAAAAAAACCCACATTCATTTCCCAGCCAAATAAACACAAAGCAATGGGGCTATTCGCTTGCCCCCCTGTCCGTTTTAAACAGCCTTTGAGACCTCCTAAAACGTGAATAGCCTCAGGGTCAGCCAAGTCTTGGGCAAGAGGTGGATGCAGGGGGAAAGTGTTGGGCATGAACAACCAGATTCACAAGTGGCTATTTTATTGCTCGAGCCTATTCAGGAGGTCCTCGACTTATCCACTTTGTTTAATGACCATTCAAAGAGACAACAGCACTGAAAAAAGGGACATGACTGTTTTTCACTGTTACCACCTTTGCAGCATCCCCCTGGTCACGGGATCAAAATTCGGACACTTGGCAATTGGTTCATATTTGTGACGGTTGCGGTGTCCGAAGGTCACGTGATCCCCTTTTGCGACCATCGGACAGTCAGCAGAGAAGCCGGATCAAACTCTGGAATGCTTTCAATGAACCATTGGAGTGACTTCTGTGTTACTGTTACATTAGTGAGGTTCTCTCTTTTTACATAATGTCAGTGTGTACAATCAACAACATTGTTTGATTATACCTGTCCCTGCTCACACTGTTCCATTCACCCCCTGAAGGAAAGACAGCTGTTCCTGCATCTGTCTCCAATCCAGGGTCACAGCACGGAACAACAAGCTTTTGAATATTTAAAGTAACAGCATATATTATCTATTTTTAAAGTGTAACAATAAACATATGAATTAGGCCTCCACACAAGGTAACATCATCAGTGCTAGAAGCGAGAAGAGGAGGAGGAGGAGGAGGAGGAGAAGGAGAAGAAGGAGAAGAAGGAGGAGGAGGAAAAGGTTGACAACGACTGTGGGGTCCTTGGGGCTCTCTAAATTTGGTGGGGTTTTTGCAGACGTTTCATGACCCACTGCTAAAAAGAAGTGGGGTTTATGGAGAGGAGGAGGAGGAGGAGGAGGAGGAGGAGGAGGAGAACTAACTGTGGAGTCCTTGACAGTTTCTTTCAGATGTTTCATTAACCAACTAAGTAACATCATCACTGCTAGTGATGTACTAGTGGCTTGCCCTGTCAAGTTGATGGGGTTGGTAGTTCTTTGATTGGTGGTCCAGTCCCATTATACTTTGCAATTTTTTTTTTATCTTTCTTTTCTTCCTGCATATAATCTGTAGCCTGTAACACAACAGGAGGCTCTTATTTAGAGGGCAGCATCAGCACACAAATGATCCCCAAAAGCAGATGTTGAGATCAAATGAATAAAATTGACAGGATTTACTCTTGGGCCATCAGAAAA
Organism: Protobothrops mucrosquamatus; assembly: GCF_001527695.2. Lineage (NCBI taxonomy): Eukaryota > Metazoa > Chordata > Lepidosauria > Squamata > Viperidae > Protobothrops > Protobothrops mucrosquamatus. Next base: position 74,010 of record NW_015388886.1, read on the forward strand.
GCAAACTCACTCTTCTTATGAGTCCCTTGCAGGGTTCCTTGGCAGCAAAAACTTGTTCTCCAAGAGAAGAAGGAGGGAAATGACATGATAGCAGTCTTCCCGTATCTGAGAGGCTGCCACAGAGAAGAGGGGGTCAACTTATTTTCCAAAGCACCAGAAGGCAAGACAACAAACAATGGATGGAAACCAATCAAGGAGAGAAGCAACCTGCAATTAAGGAGAAACTTCCTAAAAGTGAGGACAATTAAACAGTGGAACAGCTTGCCTTCAGAAGTTGTAGGTGCTTCATCACTGGAGGTTTTTAAGGAAGAACTGGATGGCCACCTCTCTGAAATCGTAAAGGGTCTCCTGCTTGAGTCTGAGCTTGGACTAGAAGACCTCCAAGGTCCCTTCCATCTCTATTCTGATTGATTGAAAGTTTGGAAGAGACTGGTGGGAAGCTCTTTAATCCTGCTATAATCTTGTTTCTTGAATCAGAATTGATTCTAGAACCAACTGCCTGCTTAACACTTTGGAATATTGCATCCAGTTTTGGTCGTTGTGATATAAAAAAGATGTTGAGACTCTGGACAGAGTGCAGAGAAGAGTAACAAAGATGGTTAGGGGGCTGGAGGCTAAAACATATGAAGAACGGTTGCTGGAATTGGGCATGTCTAGTCCAGTGAAAAGAAGGACCTGGTTTGTGGAGTGGAGGAGGAGGAGATGGGGTAGAGGAGGAGGAGGAGGAGGAGGAAGGGAGAAGGAAAAAAAGGGGGGAAAGAAGGAGGTAGGAGGAGGAGGAAGGGAGAAGGAAAAAAAAAGGGGGGGGAAAGAAGGAGGTAGGAGGAGAGGAAGGGAGAGGAGAAGGATGGGAGGAGAAAGATGGGAAGGGGGAGGAGAAGGAGAAGAAGGTGAAAGGGGAAGGAGGCAAAGAAGAAGAAGAAAAAGGAGGAGGAGGAGGAATAGGGGGTGGAGGAGGAGGAAGAGGACTATGGGGTCCTTGGTGCTCTCTAAGCTTGGTTGTTTTCTTGCAGACATTTCATTACCCAACTAGGTAACAACATCAGTGCTACAAGGCAGTCCTATATGTGAGAAAGATGAGGAAGACGAGGAGGAGGACTGTGGGGTCCTTGGTGCTCTCTGTGCTTGGTTCTTTTCTTGCAGACATTTCATTATCCAACTGGGTGCTAGAAGGGAGTGGAATTTACTCTTATGTTTATATATTACATTTACACACTTTATTTATTTATCTCTTATTTAGTATATAAAAAGCAAGCAAACTCCACACTCACTAGCACTGATGAAGTGGCCTAGCTGGGTCATGAATTGTCTGCAAGAAAACCACCCAGGATCCTACAGTTCAACTCTGAGGTACAAATATGCTGGACAAACTGTCCCGAAATGGGGGGTTGCCCTTTGCAGTAATCACTGTTTAAATGTGATTTTCTTCATCAAAACAGCCACCGATGGGAAAGCTGTAAGGCAGTCCACTGGGACTATCAACGAGAAGAAGCAGTGTGGCAACAGTCAACCTTCTGAAGATCTTCTAGTCAGAGTTCCTCTTTTAGTTGAAGCATTGAAAGGACCATGCTTGTTGGGGCTGTCCCAAAGAAGAGGGGGTAAACGTATTCCCCAAAGTATCTGAGGGCAGAACAAGAAGCAACGGATGGAAACTAATCAAGGAGAGAAGCAACCTAGAACTAAGGAGAAACTTCCTAACCGTGAGGACAATCAATAAAATGGAAAGGAAGTTGCCTCCAGAAGTTGTGGGTGCTCCAACACTGGTGGTTTTCAAAAAGAGTTTGGACAACGATTTGTCTGGAATGGTGTGGGGTATCCTGCTCGCGCAGGGGGTTGGACTAGACGGCCTCCAAGGTCCCTTCCAGCTCTGTTATTCTGTTGTTGCATCCTCCTGCTCTATTCCTCTTGGTTGTGCTTCAGGCTTTACAATTAAGTAGTTGCTCACTTCAATTGTAAAAAAACCATACAGAACTGCCAGAAGTTCATGCAACAGCCTTTTTTCCCCCACTTGGAGCAAAGTAGAGTTAAAGGAATCATGTCTGCTTCTCATCCTGGCAAAGAGTTGGCCAAACCAGAGAGAAGCTTGTTGACTTCCTTGTCTCTTTCTACGATGTAGCACTGGATCCTTGGAGGAGAAATATGTCCAGATGTCATCCACAATATGCAGCAGACCTAGTGAAACCCCATAGCAACAGCTGAGCCTTGTTGCTGGGACCAGCGGCCACAAAGCAATCAGGTCTCTCTTTGTGCTGAAGCCTGACAGATGAACAGAGGTGACTCAGGATTAATTGAACATCTGGAGGGTTTGGCAAATGGCCGACTTAATTAGGCTGGGTGTTCACAGTTCGTTCCCACAGCCTCTGTGCAGAAACTTAATTTCCATCCTGCCTGTCAAAGAAGTTTTTTTTGTTTCTCAGGCTCTTGGTACGAGGAGGAAGGGAAAGAGAAGAAGACCCAGAACAGTGAGGAAACAAAATCAAATAGATAGCAAGGAGAACTGGGTTTCTTGGAGAATGTTGGGAAGTTTAAGAACTTCCCATCAAGGTTGTGGTTAGCTGGGCCATCTCTCCTCTTGCTCTGAGCTTAAAGGACGGTTCATCTGTCGAGGCTCTAGAACAGTGGTGGCGAACCTATGGCATGCGTGCCAGAGGCGGCACTCGGAGCCATCTCTGTGGGCACGCGTGCTGTCGCCCCAGCCCCACCTCCCCCCGTGGCCCCCTCCTTACCAACAGCCCCCCTGGAGGAGAGTTGCCCCCGAGCGAGCAACACAGCCAAGGACATAGCCAGGCAGCAGGGACAAGACTCCGCCCTCGCGCCCCATAGCATGCAGATGATGCTGCGGGGTGTGGGTGAAGGGTGTGGCTGTCATGGTGCTGCAGGGCTGCCTGGGCGATCTGCTGCAGTGGGCCATGGAGGTGCTGCGTGGCCATGTGGGTGGGGGCAGGGGGTGGGTGGGGGCAGAGCAGGCAAGGCAGGGGGCAGAGCGGGGTGGGGGGCGGTTTTTGGGCACTCGGTCTCTAAAAGGTTCGCCATAACTGCCCTAGAAAGAGGGCAGAGAAGAGCAATAAAGATGATCAGGGGACTGGAGGCTAAATCATACAATGAATGGTTGAGGGAACTTGGTATCTAGAAGGCTTAAGGCAGACATGATAGCAGTTTTCCAGCACTTGTGGGACTGTCACGGGAAAGAGGGAGTCAACTTATTCTCCAAAGCACCTGAAGGCAGGACAAGAAGCAATGGATGGAAACTAATGAAGGAGAGAACCAACCTAAAAGCAAGGAGAAATTTCCTGACAGTGAGAATGATTAATCAGTAGAATGATTTGCCTCCAGAAGTTGTAGGTGCTCTATCATTGGAGGTTTTTAAGAAGAGATTGGGTAGCCATTGTATGAGATGAAATAAAGACTCCTGCTTGAGCAAGGAGTTGGGCTAGAAGATTTCCAAGTTCCCTTTCCAGCCCTATGATTCTACGATTCTTTGATTCTTTTGATTCTAAGATTCTAAAATTCTACGATTCTATGATTTTAATATTCTAAGATACTAAGATACTTAGATTCTTAGATTCTAAGGTTCTAAGAGTCCATGATTCTATAATTCTATGATTCTAAGATTCTAAGATTCCATGATCCCATGATCCTAAGATTCTATTATTCTTTCATTCTATTATTCTTTGATTCTACGATTCTACGATTCTTTGATTCTAAGAGTCCATGATTCTATGATTCTATTATTCTATGATTCTATTATTCTTTGATTCTAAGATTCTAAGATTCTAAGATTCCATGATTCTAAGATTCCATGATCCCATGATCCTATTATTCTTTGATTCTAAGATTCTAAGATTCCATGATCCTATGATCCTAAGATTCTAAGATTCTATTATTCTTTCATTCTATTATTCTTTGATTCTACGATTCTACGGTTCTTTGATTCTAAGAGTCCATGATTCTATGATTCTATTATTCTATGATTCTATTATTCTTTGATTATAAGATTTTAAGATTCTAAGATTCTAAGATTCTAAGATTCTAAGATTCTTAGATTCTTAGATTCTAAGATTCCATGATTCTAAGATTCCATGATCCCATGATCCTATTATTCTTTGATTCTAAGATTCTAAGATCTGTTGGTTTTCTCATCTGAGCATTCCAAGATGATATTGAAAATTTGATCCACCCTGAATGGGCAACTGATTTTTTCCATGACTTATTTTTCCACCCGCTTACTGAGTTTGCTTGGATGATTTTGTCTACCCAGTGAGAGATTTCATTTGCTCTCAATAAAATTACATGCAATTAGAGAGATTCTCTGGGCCTTTGAGGGCATCCAAGAGAATTGCAGGTGCAGCTTTTGGGGTTTGGCATTTTCGCTTGGATAATCTAATGTGGGATGTTGAGATTGGCCAGACTTCTAAGGGGTGGTTCAAAACTAGATTTCCTTTGGAAACCAACCGGTTCAAGGCCTGCTTCTGAGAACAAGAATCCATGAATGTGACAAACCAGGACCTGTCAAATGATGTCTGTTATTTGGCTATTCCCTGGTTCCATGTGCCTAAATGCTTATGCCAGCCAGATATGAGAAACAATTAGATTGCAATTAATACACAGGAGGTATGTGAAGATAATTAGCCCAGTGTTGAACGGAATGGATATGATGGCCACTTTCTGCACTAATTGATGTTTAGTTAATTTGGCAGTAGCTGCCTCGTTAAGTGGTTATAAATGGTGGGAGAACTCTATTGCAAGCTGGCACATGTGAACGGGACTTCAACCAGGTGCTTCTAACTTTGCAATCATGGGTCTTATTGTGGTGGGGTCTGTTCTGCTGCTGCTGCTCATCTTGGTTAATATCTTGGGAAAGACTCTTTCATGGGATCCCTTCATGTGAATCTCACTCTTCCTTCAAGAGACCCAAGGACTTGCAAAGTCAGTCTCTCTTTCTCTCTCATCTGTCTGTCTGTCTATTATCCATCCATCCTATCTATCTATCTATCTATCTATCTATCTATCTATCTATCTATCTATCTATCTATCTATCTATCTATCTATCTATCTATCTATCTATCTATCTATCTATCTATCTATCTAATCCTATCCTATCCTATCCTATCCTAACCTAACCTATCCTAACCTAACCTAACCTAACCTATCCTAACCTAACCTAACCTAACCTAACCTAACCTAACCTAATCTCTCTTTCCCCCCTCTCTCTCATCTAATCTATCTAATCTTATCTATCTATCTATCTATCTATCTATCTATCTATCTATCTATCTATCTATCTATCTATCTATCTATCTATCTATCTATCTATCTATCTATCTATCTATCTGTCTATCTATCTATCTATCTAATTTTTATTCCTTCTTTATTATTTGTACAAATAACTCAAGGCAGCTATCATATCCAGCACTCCTTCCTCCTCTAATTTTCCTCACAACAATAATCCTGTAAGACGGGTTGGGGTGAGAGTGACTTGGTCAAAGTCACCCATATGGCTTTCCAGGCTAATGCAGGACTAGAACTCGCCATCTCCTGTGATTGGCCCAAAGTCACCCAGCCAGTTTTATGTCCAAGGCAGGATTAGAACTCGCCGTCTCCTGGTGATTGGCCCAAAGTCACCCAGCCAGTTTTCATGGTCAAGGCAGGTCTACAACTCACTGTCTCCTGCTGAAAGTCACCCAGCTGGCCTTCAGGGCTTGAACACATTTTCCAGCCCTATGATTTGGAGTGTGGGGCAGGGTGATTCTGGATGACATGGTTTGCATCTCTAGGATGACCTCGGAGAACGGGGTCAATGCAGTGTTGGAAAAAGCTGGTTTCAAAGGTCAGAACTGGATGTCTGTATTTGGAAATCAATTCGAACTAGTGAAAAGCTGTTAGCAGGGGATAAATTTGACTCTTGAGAATCTTACATAGTAAGAATCCAACAAGAAAAACATCTTTACTCTTACAGAATACAGAATAACTGGAGGGACCTTGGAGGTCTTCTAGTCCAGCCCCTTGCTCTAATTAGGAGACCTTGTACCATTTCAGACAAATGGCTGTCCAGTCTCTTTTTGAAAGCCTCCAGTGATGGAGCACCCGCAACCTCTGGAGGCAAGCCATTCCACCGATTAACAGAATAACAGAATTGGAAAGGACCGTGGAGGTCTTCTAGTCTAATCTCTTACTCAAGCAAGAGACCCTATACCATTCAGGACAAATAGCTGTCCAATCTCTTCTTAAAAATTGCCAATGATGGAGCAACCATAACTTCTGGAGGCAAGTCAATCCACTGCTTAATAGTTCTCACCGTCAGGAAATTTCTTCTTAGTTCCAGGTTGCTTCTCTCCTTGATTAGTTTCCATCCATTGCTTCTTGTCCTGCCTTCAGGTGCTTTGGACAATAGGTGGACCTCCCTCTCCTTTGTTCTGCCTTCAGGTTCTTTGGGGAATAAGTTGACCCCCTCTTCTTTGTGGCAGCCCCTGAGATATTGGAAGACTGCTATCTTGTCACCCCTGGTCCTTCTCTTCATTAAACTAGACATACCCAATTCCTGCAACCATTCTTTGTATGTTTTAGCCTTCGGTCCCCTGATCATCTTTGTTGCTCTTCTCTGCCCTCTTTCTACGGCCTCAGCAGATGAGCGATCCTTTAAGTTCAGAGTGAGAGAAAAGGTAATCCAGTTCTTCTTTCTAGAGCTCTGCACTCGTGCAGGCAATCTCTGAGAAATGGACGCAACTTAATGCATAAAGATACTGTAATCTTACTTAAGTGTTAATTGTTACTGAAGTTAAATCAATAGCCAATCATTAGCAAAGTTAACCAATGCAGTAAGAATCACCAACTGGAATAAACAATTGATAGAAGTTTCCATCTAATTTAAGAAAATCTATTCTTATTATAGTAAGTCAGGCAAATAGTATAGTCAGGGCTTTTTTTCTCGGAGAAAAGGTGGCGGAACTCAAACCTGGCCACGCCCTCATCAAACCCTAGGACCGCCCCTTTAGAGAACAGGAATGCAAGTAAAATTTGGGAGGGGCTATTTCCGGTGCGGCCGGCCCGGAAAAAGGTGCCGGAACACGGTTCCGCCGCGTTCCGGCTGAAAAAAAGCCCTGAGTATAGTATAGGTGGTACCCTGCTCAATAGTGGTAACTGCGGGAGGGATTCTCGGAGTCCTACTTGACAATCACCTAAATATGAGCCAGCAGTGTGCTGCTGCAGCTGCCAAAAAAGCCAACACAGTGCTAGGCTGCATTAACAGAGGGATAGAATCAAGATCACGCGAAGTATTAATACCACTTTACAAGGCCTTGGTAAGGCCACACTTGGAATACTGCATCCAGTTTTGGTCACCACAATGTAAAAAAGATGTTGAGACTCTAGAAAGAGTACAGAGAAGAGCTAAAAAGATGATTAGGGGACTGGAGGCTAAAACATATAAGGAACGGTTGTTGGAATTGGGTATGTTTAGTTTAATGAAAAGAAGGACGAGGGTTGACATGATAGCACTCTTCCAATATCTCAAGGGCTGTCACAAAGAAGAGGGAGTCAAGCTATTCTCCAAAGCATCTGAATGCAGGACAAGAAGCCACGGATGGAAACTCATCAAGGAGAGAAGCAACCCTGAATTAAGGAGAAACTTCCTGACAGTTAGAACAATTAACCAGTGGAACAACCTGCTTCCAGAAGCGGTGAATGATCCAACACTGGAAGTTTTTAAGAAGAGACTGGACAGCCATTTGTCTGAAATGGTATAGGGTTTCCTGCCAGAGCAGGGGGTTGGACTTGATGACCTCCAAGGTCCCTTCCAACTTTATTATTATTATTATTATTATTATTATTATTATTATTATTATTATTATTATTATTATTATTATTATTATTATTATTATTATTATTATTATTATTATTATTATTATTATTATTATTATTATTATTATTATTATTATTATTATTATTAAATGGCTACTATTTTAAAGCCTTGAGGTGTGGGACAAATTCGTGTTCCCAATCCTAGTCCTTAAATGGCTTTCACGATACAGTGCAGGGAATCCTTGACTTACAACCTTCCATTTAGTGGCCGTTTGAAGTTACAATGGCACCCAAAAAGTGACTTTGGGCCATTTTTTACCCTTACCATCAATGCAGCATTCCCCTGGTCACGTGATCAAAATTCAGACACTTGGCAACCTGTTCATATTTATGATGATTGCGGTGTCTGGTGCTCACGTGATCCCTTTTTTTTTGAGATCTTCTGACAAGCAAAGTCCATGGGGAAGCCAGTTTCACTTAACAGCCATGTTACAAACTTATCAATTGCACTTCTTCAATTCTTGGAAACTGATCAAAGAGAGAAGCAACCTGGAATTAAGGAGAAACTTCCTGACAGTGAGGACAATCAACCAGTGGAACAGCTTGCCTCCAGAAATCGTGGGCGCTCCATCACTGCAGATTTTTAAGAAGAAGCTAGTCACTTGTCTGAGATGGTACAGGTTTTCCTGCTTGAGCAGGGGGCTGGACTAGAAGACCTCCAAGGTCTCTTCCAGCACTATTCTATTCTATTCTTAATAACTGTGGCAAGCAAGGTCATAAAATGGGGCAAAACTCACTTAACATCTCACTTAGCAATAGAAATTTGGGCTCAATTGTGGTTGTCGAGGACTTTGTTATTAGTTGCGAAGTCGTGTCTGACCCTTTGCGACCCCATGGACAACGTTCCTCCAGGCCTTCCTGTCCTCTACCATCTTCTGGAGTCCATTGAAGCTCACGCCTACTGCTTCAGTGACTCCCTCCAGCCACCTCATTCTCCGTCATCCCCTTCTTCTATTGCCGTCCATCTTTCCCAGCCTTAGGCTCTTCTCCAGTGAGTCCTTCCTTTTCATTAGGTGGCCAGAGTACTTGAGTTTCAACTTCAGGATCTGGCCTTCTAAAGAGCAGTCGGGGTTGATCTCCTCCAGGACTGACCGGTTTGATCGCCTTGCAGTCCAGGGGACTCGCAGGAGTCTTCTCCAGCACCAGAGTTCAAAGGCCTCCATTCTTTGGCGCTCAGCCTTTCTTATGGTCCAACTTTCACAGCCATGCATTGCAACTGGGAAAACCATGGCCTTGACTATACGCACTTTTGTTGGCAGGGTGATGTCTCTGCTTTTTAGTATGCTGTCTAGATTTGCCATAGCTTTCCTCCCCAGGAGCAAGCGTCTTCTAATTTCTTGGCTGCAGTCCCCAATTGTGGTGATCTTGGAGCCCAGGAAGATGGACTACCTGTGGATTAAATTCCAACCTTCACCTTCATCTTCACCCTAATGGCAATAGGGCACTTTATGAACATTGGAAGAACTAGCCATGGTTGGTCTAGTGAGGAGAAGGACCAGGGGAGACATGATAGCAGTGTTCCAATATTTGTGGGGCTGTCACAGAGAGGAGGGGGGTCAACCTATTTTCCAAAGCACCTGGAGGCCAGACAAAGAACAATGGATGGAAACTGATCAAACTGGAAATAAGGAGAAATGTTCTGACAGTGAGAACAATCAATAAATGGAACAATTTGCCTTCAGAAGTTGTGGGAGCTTCATTACTGGAAGCTTTCAAGAAGAGACTGGACTGCCATCTGTCAGAAATGATATAGGGTCTCCTGCTTGGGTGGTGGGTTGGACTCGATGACCTACAAGGTCCCTTCCAACTCTGTTATTCTAATTAAAAAACCACTGCCAGAAAGGGTGTGGGACACTTGCAGGAGCTAGCATCATTTCTATCAATGCTCTACCCATAATCAGGTAGAAGCACCATATCTAGTCCTCTGGTACTTCCTTGCTGCTCCAGGATCTTTGAAATCTTGATATGGTTCAATGATTCTGCGATCTTGTCTGCCAATTCAGTCAGAAACCTGGACTCGTCTAGGGTGGAAAGGCGTTCTCTTACCATTTTCTTATCTATTTGAACTTGTATTCCTAACTTGTTTTTTACGGTACTGTTTTTTTGTTAGGTTAGACTGTTTTTTTTTCCTTTTGCATTATTAGACAGTTGCAAAACACGAGTTAAGCAATTCTGCTTTCTCTCTGTTGCTCGTCACCTTCTTGCCATTTTCTCTATAAACCCCCAGTTTTTAGGCTAGATTGGAAAGCTGAAAAACCAGGTGATCATGGACACCCCTTCGGCACTCTTGTTCAGAAAAAAACCACATGGAGCTGAAATCACCAGCAGTGAAGCTCAGCTCAGAGGCAATGACACTTTCCCAAACAAATGGAAAGCACATGATTTGCCTCTGAGAAGATAACATTTGTAGCTCAGGGTTGAACTGTGGGGTCCTTGGTACACTCTGAGCTGGGTGGTTTTCTTGCAGATGTTTCATT
>NW_015388886.1:84415-87099 GCF_001527695.2 Protobothrops mucrosquamatus
TTGCAGATGTTTCATTACCAAACTAGGCAATAACATCAGTGCTAGAAGTGAGTGGGATTTGCAGAGAGGAGGAGGAGGAGGAGGAGGAGGAGGAGGAGGAGGAGGGCTGTGGGGTCATAGGTGCTCCTTAGCATGTTTGTTTTCTTGTAAATGTTTCATTACCCAACCAGGTAACATCACCACTTCTAGAAGGAAATGGTTCCATATTTATATATTAGCAACTTGCCCAGTCAGTTATTGGTGGGAATGTTCTTGGTGATTCCTTGAATAAGCTGTTGTTTGCTCTTAGCTTCTTTGTCTGATCTGGTAGTTCCTTGATTAGGGTATTATTTACTTTTTGATTGTTGACTTAATGTTAATCTTGGTGTTAATCTCTGCTCCTCTGGGTGTTGATTGCTGATGATGAGGTGTTGTGGGTTTTTTTTGTTTCCTTTTCGGCCTTTCGATTGTCTCTTTGGCATGGTCTGTAGTCGTTGTTTATCTCTAGGCGCCTGTTGATGGCTGATTTGTCTGAGCGCCAGGCTTCCAGGAATTCTGTGGGCTTAAGTCGGTCTAGGTGCTCATGGTTTCCCAGTTGAAAACCACCAAGCTCAGAGAGCACCGGAAACCCTCACAATTTGCCTCTTTGCTTCAAAACATCAAGCAAAACATCTTCTTTCTTCTACCACAAGAAGCCAAAACGAAAACAATCCAGGAAAATGTAGAGCAGATGTCTCCCCATGGGAAAGGAGAGCGAAGAGGCTCACAATAAAGGAAGCCAGTCTTTTCTTCGTGGGGCAGGGGTGCTGCAGAGCCCACCCTGGGTCCTTGATGCCCCCTCTTCCTCCACTCAAGGAATCCAGACCCATCTCTCTGGCTACCATTGGCAAGAAGAAGGCTTCCCCCTTTGACAGCTGCTTCAAGGAACCAACTGAGGAAAACGATGACTCGGCTGCTTGGACCATCTTGGAATAATTCTGGATAATTTAAGAAGGGGAAGAATGAAAGCTGAAGGAAGCAAGCGGGGCGAAAGCCGACTTTGAAAGGAAGAGAGGGATCAAAGGCTTCGAAAGACATTCCCTCACCCCCCCCGCCCACCCCAAACCAAAGAGGCGTGATTCATGGGTTTGTCTTCACCCTTCAATTTTCATCTAACCAGCAACAAAACCACCGCCATGTTCCATCAAAGCTCGCCTTTGGCGGAATGAAGCAGATGTGTTAAAAAGGGGACGGCCCTTGGTTGCAACAGTGCTTCCTTCTTAAGGGGAACCAGAAGAGAACTGAGAAAAAAAGCCTGGAAGTCATGAGCTTCTGGTTCTCAAGAAAGAAAAGAGACCGCGGGGTTCTGGGATGGATAGAAGAATGGGTTTATTTTAATAAAAGGATTTATAAAAAAAAAAAAAGCAGCAAAGACGACCAGGTGTCTGGAGGCTCCATCGTACGATGAATGGCTAATGGAAGTTGATATGAGGGGGTGGTCTCTGAGTTTGGTTATTTTCTTGCAGACGTTTCGTGACCCAACTAGGTAACATCATCAATGCTAGATGGGTTTGCGGAGATATCGTCTGTCTGTCTGTCTGTCTGTCTGTCTGTCTGTCTGTCTGTCTGTCTGTCTGTCTGTCTGTCTGTCTGTCTGTCTGTCTATCTATCTATCTATCTATCTATCTATCTAATAATGATGATGATAAAGTTGGAAGGGACCTTGGAGGTCATCTAGTCCAACCCCCTGCTCAGGCAGGAAACCCTATAGCATTTCGGACAAATGGCTGTTCAGTTTCTTCTTAAAAACTTCCAGTGTTGGAGCATTCACCACTTCTGGAGGCAGGTTGTTCCACTGGTTAATTGTTCTAACTGTCAGGAAGTTTCTCCTTAGTTCTAGGTTGCTTCTCTCTTTGGTTAGCTTCCACCCGTTGCTCCTTATCCTGCCTTCAGACGCTTTGGAAAATAGCTTGACTCCCTCTTCTATCTATCTATCTATCTATCTATCTATCTATCTGTCTGTCTGTCTGTCTGTCTGTCTGTCTGTCTGTCTGTCTGTCTGTCTGTCTGTCTGTCGTCCGTCCGTCCGTCCGTCCGTCCGTCCGTCCGTCCGTCCGTCCGTCCGTCCGTCCGTCTGTCTATCTATCTATCTATCTATCTATCTATCTATCTATCTATCTATCTATCTATCTATCTATCTATCTATCTATCTATCTATCTATCTATCTATCTATCTATCTCTTTCTGTTCTAAGGCTCAATTGTGGGTGTAAGTTAAAGAGTCCCTTTACTCACCAAACCTCCTGGAAGAAGAAAACTCGCCTTTGTGCATCTGGGAAAATGAAGCGATAAGTCATTCTTTATTGACTGTTCCTTTCATAAGGATTTGTGGGCAAAATATAGTAGCCCTCAACTGCCAGAATACTTGAGTAGATTGGATGAATTTTCTATCGCTCTGCTCTTTTTTCGAAGCGAACCATTATATTACTCCTCTCCAGCTTCTGGGTCACTGCTGTGAAAATGTGACAGCAGATTACGGTATTGAGTTTCAGTGCCTCGGATCCTGTGAGAATCTAATTGCGTTTTATTAACTTGTGTCTCTGTTTCATCGGTTAGATAAATGTCGGTGGGATCATGGTCCACCCTGAGGTTCTGCATCCTTCTGGATTCTCAGGTTTTCATTAAATCCCAGAGGAAGTTCTGAAGTGCAGTACTTTCTGGGGTGGG
>NW_015388886.1:87296-93228 GCF_001527695.2 Protobothrops mucrosquamatus
GCAGATTACGGTATTGAGTTTCAGTGCCTCGGATCCTGTGAGAATCTAATTGCGTTTTATTAACTTGTGTCTCTGTTTCATCGGTTAGATAAATGTCGGTGGGATCATGGTCCACCCTGAGGTTCTGCATCCTTCTGGATTCTCAGGTTTTCATTAAATCCCAGAGGAAGTTCTGAAGTGCAGTACTTTCTGGGGTGGGGGGTGAGGGGTGGGCTTTTCTGGGAGTAGGCCTGAGAGAGATGGGGAGGGGCTCTTACTTTGAGAAATCTTTAGAAAATTTCTCCATCCCCAGGAGAAATTCATATTTATATCTATATCATCTATTTCTATATTTATCTATCATTCTCTCTCTCTCTCTCTCTCTCTCTCTCTCTCTCTCTCTCTCTCTCTCTCTCTCTCTCTCTCTCTCTCTCTCTCTCTCTCACACACACACACACACACACACATATCTATCATCTATCTCTATTTATCTATCACCCCCCTCTCCCTCCCTCCATTATCTATGTCTCTCTCTCCACTTCATCCTTCTATCCTTCCATCCCTCAATCCATCCCTTCATCCATCCTCCAATCATTCTCTCTCTTGTCTCTTATGTTTTCTGTTTATCTCTATCCATTTATCTCTCTCAGCTATCTATATGATGCTGTTATTCTGTTATTCTATTAATTAATCATTGGTATGTCTTGCCTTCAGAAATGTTCATGCTCCATCACTGAAGGTTTTCAAGAAGAGACAAGACAACCATTTGTCTGAAATGGTACAGGTTCTCTTGCTTGAGCAGGGGCTGGAATAGAAGACCCCCAAGGTCCCTTCCAGCTCAATTCTAATTCTAATTCTAATTCTAATTCTAACTCTAACTCTAACTCTAATTCTAATTCTAATTCTAATTCTAATTCTAATTCTAATTCTAATTCTAATTCTAATTCTAATTCTAAATTCTGTGTTTAATATGTTATGTATATGTAGGGATGTAGGTCTATACATATGTTGTATATAGTATATATATGTTGTATGTAGTATGTTTAGGTGTGTGTCATGTATGTGTTCACTTTGAGAGCAGGCAACTAAATTTCATTTTTGATGTGTATCGTTGTGGCCACAGTAAAAAATGACAATAAAGATTCTATTCTATTCTATTCTATTCTATTCTATTCTATTCTATTCTATTCTATTCTATTCTATTATTCTGTTCTATTCTGTATTCTATTATTCTATTCTATTCTGTATTCTATTATTCTTCTATTCTATTCTATTCTATTCTATTCTATTCTATTCTATTCTATTCTATTCTATTCTATTCTATTCTATTCTGTATTCTATTATTCTATTCTATTCTGTATTCTATTATTCTATTCTGTATTCTATTCTATTCTATTCTATTCTATTATTCTGTTCTATTCTGTATTCTATTATTCTATTCTATTCTATTCTGTATTCTATTATTCTCCTATTCTATTCTATTCTATTCTATTCTATTCTATTCTATTCTATTCTATTCTATTCTATTCTATTCTATTCTGTATTCTATTATTCTATTCTATTCTGTATTCTATTATTCTCCTATTCTATTCTATTCTATTCTATTCTATTCTATTCTATTCTATTCTATTCTATTCTATTCTATTCTATTCTATTCCATTCCATTCCATTCCATTCTATTCTATTCTATTCTATTCTATTCTATTCTATTCTACCTCAAAGGTCCCTTCCAACTCTGTCATTCTGTTATCCCTGATTATCCCTTGAACATTGAGGGCACACCTGGGTTCCCCCCATCAAGCCCCCAAGCTGCTGTTCTCCCACTGAACGTAGCTTCCTTTTTCTTTCCAATCTTTTCAACTTTTCAAGGCGCTTCAAGAGGGAAACTTATCTCCCTTGAGTCCTGTGCAAACAGAGCAAGTCTCCAACTACACATCTCTGTTAACTTTGCATAATGAAAAGCAAACAGCGGCAACCCCTATATGGCTGAAAAGATATTTAAACAGGCTCACCACTATCTGATAGTTATAGATGAATATCTGGCAGGATTAGGATATGAAGGGCTCTTGTCCCTTAATCCAGAGGGATGGATGAGGAGGGGAAACAGTATGGCAGGAAGACTCAGAATAACAGAGTTGGAAGGGACCTTGTAGGTCATCTAGTCCAACCCCCTGCTCTATAGTACCATTTTAGACAAGTGACTGTACAGTCTCTTCTTGAAAACCTCCAGTGATGGAGCATCCATGACTTTTGAAGGCAAGCTGTTCCATTGGTTGATTGCTCTCACTGTCAGAAAATTTCTCCTTATTTCGAGTTTGAATCTCTCCTTGATCAGTTTCCATCCATTGTTCCTTCTCTGGCCTTCGAGTGCTTTGGAAAATAGGTTGACCCTCTTCTCCCTGTGACAGTCCCCCAAATATTGGAACACTAAGAGAGAAAAAAAGAGAAGCTCTGGTAGGCTCTGACAAGCTATGGACCACATTGGTTGTGTATGGTCAGCTTCCCAAGAAGGAAATTTGGTCTAGTGCAGGGGTAGGCAACCTCAGCTCTTTTATGACTTGTGGACTTCAACTCCCAGAATTCCTGAGCCAGCCATGCTGAGGGGAAAGAGAGAGGTTTCCAAGCTGAGCCATGCTGGCTCAGGAATTCTGGGTGTTGAAGTCCATGAGTCATAAAAGAGCCAAGGTTGTCTACCCCTGGTGTAGTGGTTAAGGTGCTGGTCTAGAAACCAGGAGAGTGTAAGTTTGAGCCTCACTGGCTGGGGAATTCTGGGAACTGAAGTCCAGGTTGGAAAATAGCGATCATTTAGTAGTGATTCTAATACCACTTTACAATGACTTGGTAAGGCCACACTTGGAATACTGCATCCAGTTTTGGTCACCACGATGTAAAAAAGATGTTGAGACTCTAGAAAGAGTACAGAGAAGAGCAACAAAGATGATTAGGGGACTGGAGGCTAAAACATATAAGGAATGGCTGCTGGAATTGGGTATGTTTAATTTAACGAAGAGAAGGACGAGGGGGGACATGATAGCAGTGTTCCAATATCTCAGGGGCTGCCACAAAGAAGAGGGAGTCAAGCTATTCTCCAAAGCGCCTGAAGGCAGGACAAGAAGGAACAGGTGGAAACTAACCAAGGAGAGAAGCAACCTAGAACTAAGGAGAAACTTCCTGACAGTTAGAACAATTAACCAGTGGAACAACCAGCTTCCACAAGTGGTGAATGCACCTACACTGGAAGTTTTTAAGAAGAAAGTGGACAGCCATTTGTCCGAAATGGTATAGGGTTTTCTGCATGAGCAGGGGGTTGGACTAGATGACCTCCAAGATCCCTTCCAACTTTATCATTATTATTATTATTTCTTAACTAGAAAAGAAGGGTAACAATTTATCGATTTGTAAAATTTATTAAACCCCCCCACGTTTCCACACAGTATCTCTAGTAAATTGAGGATTATCTCCATAATCATAGAGATAATCCTCAATTTACGAACATAGGTGAGCGTGGAATCATAGTCTACTTTAAGACCTGTGGACTTCCAACTCCCAGAATTCAGAACTCAGTATGGCTGGCTGGGTATTCTGGGAGTTGAAGTCCACCCGTCTTAAAGTTGGCAAGTTTGGAGACTCCTGGGCTAGACCATAACTCTTAAATAAAAAGCAAAATAAAGTCTACTGAACAGAAGCCAGTTTGATTTAGCAAAATGCAAAACTCCAAATTTGGATGACGCAGAAATCCAGGCACCCACTAAGTGGCACCAAAGAAACACAGAAAATCCAATTCTTCCCTGTTGATTTTTTTTTAAAAGCTTCAACAACTGTAAATTAAACACACACGATGGTGGGCTTGTGGTTCAGCCTTTAAGAGTGGGGGAAATACAGAGCAGATTCATCTTCTCATATTAAGTAACTGGTCTTGTTTTGGAAAAGTAGTCTCCTTCCATTTCCTTGAATCTCTAATAATAATGCGCTTCAAGTTCCTCTCAACCAAGATCTTTCATGGACCTTCCTTCCTTCCTTCCTTCCTTCCTTCCTTCCTTCCTTCCTTCCTTCCTTCCTTCCTTCCTTCCTTCTTTCTTTCCTTCCTTCCTTCCTTCCTTCCTTCCTTCATTCCTTCCTTCTTTCCTTCTATCCATCNGGGGGGGGGGAGGAGGAGGAGGAGGAGGAGGAGGAGGAGCAGGGCTGTGGGGTCGTAGGTGCTCCTTAGCATGTTTGTTTTCTTGTAAATGTTTCATTACCCAACCAGGTAACATCACCACTTCTAGAAGGAAATGGTTCCATATTTATATATTAGCATCTTGCCCAGTCAGTTATTGGTGGGAATGTTCTTGGTGATTCCTTGAATAAGCTGTTGTTTGCTCTTAGCTTCTTTGTCTGATCTGGTAGTTCCTTGATTAGGGTATTATTTACTTTTTGATTGTTGATTTAATGTTAATCTTGGTGTTAATCTCTGCTCCTCTGGGTGTTGATTGCTGATGATGAGGTGTTGTGGTTTTTTTTTGTTTCCTTTTCGGCCTTTCGATTGTCTCTTTGGCATGGTCTGTAGTCGTTGTTTATCTCTAGGCGCCTGTTGATGGCTGATTTGTCTGAGCGCCAGGCTTCCAGGAATTCTGTGGACTTAAGTCGGTCTAGGTGCTCATGGTTTCCCAGTTGAAAACCACCAAGCTCAGAGAGCACCGGAAACCCTCACAATTTGCCTCTTTGCTTCAAAACGTCAAGCAAAGAACTTCTTCTTCTTTCTTCTACCGCAAGAAGCCAAAACGAAAACAATCCAGGAAAATGTAGAGCAGATGTCTCCCCATGGGAAAGGAGAGCGAAGAGGCTCACTCTAAAGGAAGCCAGTCTTTTCTTCGTGGGGCAGGGGTGCAGCAGAGCCCACCCTGGGTCCTTGATGCCCCCTCTTCCTCCACTCAAGGAATCCAGACCCATCTCTCTGGCTACCATTGGCAAGAAGAAGGCTTCCCCCTTTGACAGCTGCTTCAAGGAACCAACTGAGGAAAACGATGACTCGGCTGCTTGGACCATCTTGGAACAATTCTGGATAATTTAAGAAGGGGAAGAATGAAAGCTGAAGGAAGCAAGCGGGGCGAAAGCTGACTTTGAAAGGAAGAGAGGGATCAAAGGCTTCGAAATACATTCCCTCGCCCCCCCGCCCACCCCAAACCAAAGAGGCGTGATTCATGGGTTTGTCTTCACCCTTCAATTTTCATCTAACCAGCAACAAAACCACCGCCATGTTCCATCAAAGCTCGCCTTTGGCGGAATGAAGCAGATGTGTTAAAAAGGGGATGGCCCCTGGTGGCAACAGCGCTTCCTTCTTAAGGGGAACCAGAAGAGAACTGAGAAAAAAAGCCTGGAAGTCATGAGCTTCTGGTTCTCAAGAAAAAAAAGAGACCGCGGGGTTCTGGGATGGATAGAAGAATGGGTTTATTTTAATAAAAGGATTTATAAAAAAAAAAAAGCAGCAAAGACGATCAGTTGTCTGGAGGCTCCATCGTACGATGAATGGCTAATGGAAGTTGATATGAGGGGGTGGTCTCTGAGTTTGGTTATTTTCTTGCAGATGTTTCGTGACCCAACTAGGTAACATCATCAATGCTAGATGGGTTTGCGGAGATATCGTCTGTCTGTCTGTCTGTCTGTCTGTCTGTCTGTCTGTCTGTCTGTCTGTCTATCTATCTGTATCATCCATCCTATCATCTATTTAGCTGTCTGTCCGTCTGTCTATCATCCATCCTATCATCTATCTATCTATCTATCTATCTATCTATCTATCTATCTATCTATCTATCTATCTATCTATCTATCTATCTATCTCTATCATCCATCCTCTCTCTCTCTCTCTCTCTCTCTCTCTCTCTCTCTCTCTCTCTCTCTCTCTCTCTCTCTCTCTCTCTCTCTCTCTCTCTCTCTCTCTCTCTCTCTCTCTCTCTCTCTCTCTCTCTCTCTCTCT
>NW_015388886.1:96250-99306 GCF_001527695.2 Protobothrops mucrosquamatus
GCAGATTACGGTATTGAGTTTCAGTGCCTCGGATCCTGTGAGAATCTAATTGCGTTTTATTAACTTGTGTCTCTGTTTCATCGGTTAGATAAATGTCGGTGGGATCATGGTCCACCCTGAGGTTCTGCATCCTTCTGGATTCTCAGGTTTTCATTAAATCCCAGAGGAAGTTCTGAAGTGCAGTACTTTCTGGGGTGGGAGGTGAGGGGTGGGCTTTTCTGGGAGTAGGCCTGAGAGAGATGGGGAGGGGCTCTTACTTTGAGAAATCTTTAGACAATTTCTCCATCCCCAGGAGAAATTCATATTTATATCTATATCATCTATTTCTATATTTATCTATCATTCTCTCTGTCTCTCTCTCTCTCTCTCTCTCTCTCTCTCTCACACACACACATACACACACACACACACACATCTATTGTCTATCTCTATTTATCTATCACCTCTCTCTCCCTCCCTCCATTATCTCTCTCTCTCTCTCTCCCTCATCCTTCTATCCTTCCATCCCTCAATCCCTCCATCCCTTCATCCATCCTCCAATCATTCTCTCTCTTGTCTCTTATGTTTTCTGTTTATCTCTATCCATTTATCTCTCTCAGCTATCTATATGATGCTGTTACTCTGTTATTCTATTAATTAATCATTGGTATGTCTTGCCTTCAGAAATGTTCATGCTCCATCACTGAAGGTTTTCAAGAAGAGACAAGACAACCATTTGTCTGAAATGGTACAGGTTCTCTTGCTTGAGCAGGGGGCTGGACTAGAAGACCTCCAAAGTCCCAGCTCAATTCTAATTCTAATTCTAATTCTAATTCTAAATTCTGTGTTTAATATGTTATGTATGTGTAGGGATGTAGGCCTATTCATATGTTGTATATAGTATATATATGTTATATATAGTATGTTTAGGTGTGTGTCATGTATGTGTTCACTTTGAGAGCAGGCAACTAAATTTCATTTTTGATGTGTGAAGTTGTGCCCACAGTAAAAAATGACAATAAAGGTTCTATTCTATTCTATTCTATTCTATTCTATCCTATCCTATCCTATCCTATCCTATCCTATTCTATTCTATTCTATTCTATTCTATTCTATTCTATTCTATTCTATTCTATTCTATTCTGTATTCTATTATTCTATTCTATTCTATTCTATTCTATTCTATTCTATTCTATTCTATTCTATTCTATTCTGTATTCTATTATTCTGTTCTATTCTGTATTCTATTATTCTTCTATTCTATTCTATTCTATTCTATTCTATTCTATTCTATTCTATTCTATTCCATTCCATTCCATTCCATTCCATTCCATTCTATTCTATTCTATTCTATTCTATTCTATTCTATTCTATTCTATTCTGTATTCTATTATTCTATTCTATTCTGTATTCTGTTATTCTCTATTGTATTGTATTGTATTGTAGTGTAGTGTAGTGTATTCTATTCTATTCTATTCTATTCTATTCTATTCTATTCTATTCTATTCTATTCTATTCTATTCTATTCTGTATTCTATTATTCTATTCTATTCTGTATTCTATTATTCTATTCTATTCTACCTCAAAGGTCCCTTCCAACTCTGTCATTCTGTTATCCCTGATTATCCCTTGAACATTGAGGGCACACCTGGGTTCCCCCCATCAAGCCCCCAAGCTGCTGTTCTCCCACTGAACGTAGCTTCCTTTTCCTTTCCAATCTTTTTAACTTTTCAAGGCGCTTCAAGAGGGAAACTCATCTCCCTTGAGTCCTATGCAAACAGAGCGAGTCTCCAACTACACATCTCTGTTAACTTTGCATAATGAAAAGCAAACAGCGGCAACCCCTATATGGCTGAAAAGATATTTAAACAGGCTCACCACTATCTGATAGTTATAGATGAATATCTGGCAGGATTAGGATATGAAGGGCTCTTGTCCCTTAATCCAGAGGGATGGATGAGGAGGGGAAACAGTATGGCAGGAAGATTCAGAATAACAGAGTTGGAAGGGACCTTGTAGGTCATCTAGTCCAACCCCCTGCTCAAGCAGGAGACTCTATAGTACAATTTCAGACAAGTGGCTGTACAGTCTCTTCTTGAAAACCTCCAGCAATGGAGCATCCACGACTTTTGAAGGCAAGCTGTTCCATTGGTTGATTGTTTTCACTGTCAGAAAATTTCTCCTTATTTCGAGTTTGAATCTCTCCTTGATCAGTTTCCATCCATTGTTCCTTCTCTGGCCTTCGAGTGCTTTGGAAAATAGGTTGACCCTCTTCTCCCTGTGACAGCCCCCCAAATATTGGAACACTAAGAGAGAAAAAAAGAGAAGCTCTGGTGGACTCTGACAAGCTATGGACCACATTGGTTGTGTATGGTCAGCTTCCCAAGAAGGAAATTTGGTCTAGTGCAGGGGTAGGCAACCTGAGTTCTTTTATGACTCGTGGACTTCAACTCCCAGAATTCCTGAGCCAGCCATGCTGAGGGGAAAGGGAGAGGTTTCCAAGCTGAGCCATGCTGGCTCAGGAATTCTGGGTGTTGAAGTCCACGAGTCATAAAAGAGCCAAGGTTGCCTACCCCTGGTGTAGTGGTTAAGGTGCTGGTCTAGAAACCAGAAGATTGTACGTTTGAGCCTCACTGGCTGGGGAATTCTGGGAACTGAAGTCCAGGTTGGAAAATAGCGATCATTTAGTAGTGATTCTAATACCACTTTACAATGCCTTGGTAAGGCCACACTTGGAATACCGCATCCAGTTTTGGTCACCACGATGTAAAAAAGATGTTGAGACTTTAGAAAGAGTACAGAGAAGAGCAACAAAGATGATCAGGGGATTGGAGGCTAAAGCATGTAAGGAACGGCTGCTGGAATTGGGTATGTTTAATTTAACGAAGAGAAGGACGAGGGGGGACATGATAGCAGTGTTCCAATATCTCAGGGGCTGCCCCAAAGAAGAGGGAGTCAAGCTATTCTCCAAAGCGCCTGAAGGCAGGACAAGAAGCAACGGATGGAAACTAATCAAGGAGAGAAGCAACCTAGAACTAAGGAGAAACTTCCTGACAGTTAGAACAATTAACCAGTGG
>NW_015388886.1:100734-119727 GCF_001527695.2 Protobothrops mucrosquamatus
TCCCTCCCTCCCATATTTCTTTCTTTCCTTCTTTCCTTCCCTCCTTCCCTCCCATCTCTTTCCTCCTCTCCCCTCCCTCCCATCTCTCTTCCCTTTTTTCCTCCTTTTCTTTCTTCCTCTCTTCCTTCCCTTCCTCCCATCTCTGTCCTTCTTTCCTTTCTTTCCTTCCTTCCTTCCTTCCTTCCTTCCTTCCTCTGTCCCTTCCCTCCCTCGCTCCCATCTCTTTCCTTCTTTCCTTCTTTCCTTCTCTTCCTTCCCCCTCCCATCTCTTTCCTTCTTTCCCTTCCTTCCTTCCTTCCTTCCTTCCTTCCTTCCTTCCTTCCTTCCTTCCTTCCTTCCTTCCTTCCTTCCTCCCTCTCTCCCACCCTCCCTCCCTCCCTCCACCACTTCCCCAAGTTCTTCCCCACCGCTCTCACAGGGTGTCTTCACACCAAAGAAACCTCAAGGCAGGAAAAGCTGTCTACGAATGGAATGAGTTAGGAGGGGCATAATTGCTTCTGGCACATGGACTCCCCAACTTCCCCCCACCCCAAAATAAAGGGGAAGGAGACCCAAAGCCTTGCCTGATTGAAGAGCGCGACTTCAAACAAGCCCGCATCGCAGGGGATCCAGCCGGTTTTGGTGTTCCTTCCCGCCCCCGGGACTCGTGGAAATGGAAACAGGTTGTCTTAATTTGGGGCATGCACACATATGTTTTTTTTTTAACACCCACCCCCCTCCCCATTGCGGTTGCGTTGCCATCTCCATCTCCATCTAGAAAAAGGAGCCGAAAAATGCTGAGTAGCACCAGATGTGGGTGTAAGACAGGCCAGCGGTTCCCATCGCCTCCATCACTCTGGCACGGATGGCAAGTAGGAAAGAGAAACGACACGCTCGCCATCAATACGGCTGCCACTGCTACAACTGCAGGGAGTCCTTGACTTACAATCCTTCATTTAGTGACCATTCAAAGTTACAACAGCACTCAAAAAAAGTAACATGACCGTTTTTCACACTTACAACCGTCGCAGCATCCCCGGGGTCACGTGACCAAAATCCAGACGTGGATTGGCAACTGACTCGTCTCTAGGACGGTTTGCGGTGTCCCGGGGTCACGTGATCCCCTTTTGTGCTGTTCTGATGAGCAAAGTCAATGGGGAAGTTAGATTCACTTAATGACCATGTTACTAACTGCGGTGATCCCCTTAACAACGGTGGCCAGAGAGGTCATAAAATGGGCCAGGAAGAGCTTCAAAGTTGCCCCAAAGCTCTCAGTGAAGAGCAGCAGTGCCCTAGAATAAATGTGCGGACCATACGGGGGGCAATTTGAGTTTGGGGGACCTTCTTTTGTGGGGGGGGGGAAGGCAATTTGAGCCTTGGAAGGATGTAACAGAAGAATAGAATTACAGAAGAGCTGGAAGGGACCTCAGAGGTCTTCTAGTCCAACCCTACTCAAGCAGAAGACCCTGCACCATTTCAGGTCTCTTTTTGAAAGCCTCCAGTGGTGGAGCACCTACAACCTCTGGAGGCAAACTGTTCCACTGATGAACAGAGTAACAGAATGGGAAGGGACCTTGGAGGTCTTCTAGTCCAGTGATGGCGAACCTTTTAGATACCGAGTGCCCAAACTGCAACCCAAAACCCACTTATCCATCGTCGGGTGCCAGGTGGGTGTGGCCCATTGGGTGGGCGTGGCTACGGTGGTAACGGCAGACTGGGTGGGACTAAAGTTCAATCAATCAATTCCAACTTTGCAAGATCTTTTTTTTCCCATGAGAAGTTGAAATTGACTGATTGATTGAACCTTTTTTTTTTTTTTTGCACATGGCGGCGGCGGCCTAAAGCGAAAAGGTTTTATAAAACTCAGCTGAAGGCCTAGGACTGGGGCAACAGCGCGTGTGCCCACAGAGAGGGCTCTGAGTGCCGCCTATGGCACCCGTGCCGTAGGTTCGCCACCACTATTCTAGTCCAACGCCATACTCAAACAGGAAAACCTATAGAACAGTGAAGGTGAACCTTTTAGAGACCGAGTACCCAAAGCACAACCCAAAACCCACTTATTTATCATAAAGTGCCAGGGCCGCATCAGCATTGTAGTGCCCTCAGGTAGCATGGGGGTATGGCCCACTGGGTGGGCATGGCTGTGGTTGTCACGGCAGACTGCTGGGTGGGTGGGCATGGCCACCTCGATGTTGTTCATGGGAGGAACGCCTGTGGGGGCCAGGTAGGTTGGGGGAAATCCAGGGGGTCTCTGGCGGGTGGGGCGTTGGGCAGGAGGCCCAGCATAGATGGGGGGAGGCACGCAATCCTAGCTGGGACTGGGGGGCCATGGCGCCGATGGGGATCTGGCTTTCCCTGTTCGGGGTGGCCTTTGGCTTGCTGGGTGTGGGCGTGCTCTACCACCTCTACTCACGCTTGCTAGCTGGCTGCTTCACCTCCTTTGTGCTAGATGGGGCTGCCATTCTGGGCAGCGGTGGCAGCCTAATGGACCTGTGCAAGCTGCTGGCAGCGGCTGCGCGCGTGCCCACAGAGAGGGCTCTGAGTGCCACCTCTGCACGCATGCCATAGGTTCGCCACCACTGCTATAGAATATAGACATAGACATAGAATGATTTTATTGTCATTTTAAATGTGCACTTCTTGGCATATATTAAAATGAAATTTCATTGCATATAGCACTGAAAGGGTCACCGCCTCCAATATACACCATATAAATAATAAACTAATGAAGCTTCAACCAGAATAGAGCTGGAAGGGACCTTGGAAATCTTCTAGAGTAGACCAATCCCTTACTCAAACAGGAGACCCTGCACCATTCAGGACAAATGGCTGCCTAGTCTCTTCTTAATAACCTCCAGTAATGGAGCACCCACAACTTCTGGAGGCAAGTTGTTCCACTGGCTAATTGTCCTCCCTGTCAGGAAATTTCTCCTTAGTTCTAGGCTGCTTCTCTCCTTGATAAGTTTCCATCCTTTGCTTCTTCTCCTGCCTTCAGGTGCTTTGGAGAATAGGTGGACCTCCCCCCTCCTCTTCTTTGTGGATGTGCTCCATCAGAGGCTGGGGGCTGAAAGTCCCCCTCTAACCTGTTGACGTTCATCAAGAGGACGAATACATTTTTGAAGGTTCGGGGGCTGGAGCTATGGTTCATCTGAAGTGTACAGATTGGCAAGCCACCCATCATATTTGGGGGAGCAATCAAGATCCTGAATCCAGGAGAGTGGCTGGCCATCAACAGAAGCCCTCCAGCCTGAGCAAGGGAGACAGCCACTTCCAGCTCATATCATGCACGATCAATCAGAATAGAGCTGGAAGGGACCTTGGAGATCTTCTAGTCCAACCCGCTGTTTAAGTAGGAGACCCTATACCATTTCAGACAAGTAGCTTTCCAGTCTTTTCTTAAAAGCCTCCAGTGATGAAGTACCCAGAACTTCTGGAAGGAAGTCGTTCCACTCCTTAATTCCAGTCTGATTCTCTCCTTGATTATTTTCCATCCGCTTTTTCTTGTCTTGTCGTCTGGTGCTTTGGAAACTAACTTGACCCCTTCTTCTTTGTGGCAGCCCCTCAAATACTGGAATATGCTATTGTGTCTCCCCTAGTCCTTCTTTTCTCTAGACTGGCCATATCCAAATCCTGCAGCAGTTCTTCATGTCTTTTTGTCTCCAGGTGCTTAATCATCTTAGTTGCTTTTCTCTGCACTTTTTCCAAGGTCTCAACATCTTTTTTGGAATGTGATGACCAAACCTGGATGCAGTATTCCAGGTGTGGCCTTACTAAGGCTTTATAAAACGGTACTAATACTTCACGTGATTTTGATTCTATGACTCTGTTTATACAACTGTGGGAAGTCAGCCCCCCCAGAGAAGGAAATATTAAAAGGGCAGAAAAATATATTTCCTCAAAGGATCTTAAAGAGGCAGAAAAGCATGCCCAGTTTTTCTTAATAGCCCCAAGTCTCCCTCCCCCAAGCAGAAACCAGCTCTGTAGAGATGCACATGTAAACCATTCAGGAAGGTTGAAGCTAAAAGATTAAGAAGACAAAGACACCTAAAATCTACATACCCCACCCAAACTCTAAGATAGGACATAATAGGATTAACCCACAGATACCAAAGGGCACACTCAGACTCAGGTCAAAGTTCATGCCACAGGAACAACTCCAAACAAAAGGCTCCAGAGGGTATAAAAACCCACTCCCTACATGTGCTCTCTCTCTCTTTTCTTCCAGAGCCATCTTTCTGTCTGGCTCTCCTCTTCAATAAACTGCAACCTTCTTTCTAAAGCAGTCGCCATGTTGTTTATTCCCAGCTTGGACTGAACCACGATGAAAACTTTTCCTTCAACACAACCAAGGATCGTATTATCATTTTTGGCTGTTGCCCCACACGGCTAGCTCATGTTTAAGTGATCGTCCACTAGGACTCCCAGGTCCCTCTCAGTTACTGTTTTTGAGCCAGGTTTCGCCTAATCTGTGCTGGTACCTTTGGTTTATTTTTTTCCCCCCCTCATTGAGAAAATGAAATGAATCTTCTCCGCCCTCCCATGCCGGCAGATGAGAAACTTGGGCTTGTGAATCCTGTCATTTGAATGACAATGGCCTCATTCCTGGTGATAAGGCTCCAGTTCTGTAAAATGTGCAAATCAAATTCTAAATGCTGAGCCTTTCCTTTTGTTCCTGGGAGGGGGGGGGGGCTTTGAGCCTGCTGATCTTGTGAGACCTTTCAAAAAAAAATATCGGCTGGGAGAATTTCATCAGCAACTGGGGTAGAGGTTGCATTTAAATTGAGTTTCGTGCCAGGAGGGGATGGAGGCGCGGTTCGTGTCTGAATGTGTGCAGAAGACAGCAAAAGAGGATGGAGCTAAGGGGGTCTCTTGGCTGGGGAAAACCATCACCATCCTCAGAGACAGGTGTTGCTTTACCAGGTGAAAGAAATATCATTCAGGTGCCCACCCCTGAAAGTTTGACTTTCCAGAAAACCTTGACGTTGCCTTAAGGGCGGGCTTTCTGTAATACCTCTAGTCCTTGCTTTCTCCATCACTAAAATCCATTTGGAACATAAAATCTTCGGGCTGGAAGGGACTATGGAGGTCCTCTAGTCCAACCCCCCTGCTCAAGCAGGAGACCCTATACCATTCATGGTGGAATTCAATGGTAAAAAAAGTAAGGTTCTACATTTAGGCAAGAAAAAACAAAAGCACAGGTATAGTATAGGTGGCTCCTTGCTCAATAGTAGCAACTGTGAGAGGGATCTTGGAGTCCTAGTGGACAATCACTTAAATATGAGCCAGCCATGTGCTGCAGCTGCCAAAAAACCCAAGACAATGCTAGCCTGCATTAACAGAGGGATAGAATCAAGTGTGGCCTTACCAAGGCCTTGTAAAGTGGTATTAACACTTCACGTGATCTTGATTCTGTCCCTCTGTTAATGCAGCCTAGCACTGTGTTGGCTTTTTTGGCAGCTGCAGCACACGGCTGGCTCACATTTAATGGGGAAGCCAGATTCACTTAACAACCATATTACTGGCTTAACCACTGCAGCGATTCACTTAACAACTATGGCAAGAAAGGTCATAAAATGAGGCAAAACCTACCTAACAAATGTCTCACTTAGCAACAGAAATTTTAGGCTCAATTGTGGTTGTAAATAGAGGACTAGTTGTATACAATAGATCAGGGGAGTCAAACTCAATTTCATTGAGGGCCGCATCAGCATTGCGGTTGCCCTCGGGGGGCCAGGTGGGTGTGGCCGGGGTGGGTGTGGCCTACTGGGTGGGTACGGATGGAGTGGGTGTGGCCTACTGGGTGGGCATGGCCAGCTCTACATTGTTCTCGTCAAGGGTGCCTGTAGGGGCCTGGGCAGGAGTGGGACAGATCTGAGGGTCTCTGGCAGAAGGGGGTGGGACCGGGGCAAGCGCCAAGGCATGGTCCATTTCTTCATTCCTCACAAAGGGTGACACCTCCCCAGCATGCACCCAGGGGGTGGGGCCGACGCGGCAGGGGCTGGTTCCTCGCTGTTTCTGGATGGCCTTGTGGAGCTAGGACTGAATGTGTTTCAGCATAGATGGCCACCACAAAATTGTACATTGGCTCCCGGCCGGCCTGGGCCAGGGCCAAGGCAGTGGGGGCCGTTCCCTCACTGTTTCCAGGATGGCTTCGCAGGCCACATGAAACCACTTCGCATGCCGCATCCGGCCCCCGGGCCTTGTGTTTGACATGTCTGCAATAGATCCTTAACAATCGCCTTGCTTAACAATGAAAACTTTGTTCCGAATTGCGGTCGTAAGTTGGGGACCACCTGCATTTGGCCCCAACTTGTCTGAGCTAAACCTGCCCCCTCCGATGACCTCCCAAATCTAATTAAATCTAATTTAATCTAATTAAAGATTTAATGCATTTTTTAAAAGTTTCCACTTTTCTGCCTTGCTCGACCTTCCCTCCCTTGTAGCAGCATCAAATTTTATGGGTGCTGCTGTTTTTTTACCTGTCACCTTTTCAAATGTGCTGAGACACAATTCCTAAGGACGGAAACATTTGTGCCCTTTTCGGTTCTGCTGGAGAGGACGAAGGAAAGAGCCTTTGATAAGCCTTAATGGCTTGGCTGTTTCTCCCTTTTTTTAAAATTGGCAGCTGGAGAAATCTAGCAGAATTTCCACCCAAGGCTGCAAAAATTAATTTCTCCTCCCGCCCTTCGTTTTCCCCCTAAAGTGCTTGTCCTGCAAATGCCAACGTCAGGTTTGAATGGGAGGGTTTATCCTCTGTCTGAGGGAAGCCTCGCAAACTTTCCCGGGGATCTGATCTTGAGAGTCAACCATTGATATTTCGTGTGAGCTTGATAGCTGTCGTGCAATGACATTTAACATTTGACGGCTGCTGTCTGAAGCCCGTGAATATTCGATAAATGAACGCTAAACGGGCCTGGGGTTTGATGCCTGGTATTTGTTACCCAACTTGGCATTTGACAGCCAGGGTGTGCATATTTGATCACCTCTACATATTTGCTTATTTAAAGTACGGAGGCCTGGCTCTTTGGAGTCCCTTTTCATTGTTTGTTCAGCCTTGGGTAATATTTTGGATTTCTTCTTCAAACAGCTGAAATTTCTTTCTGTCATTCTGCACTGCTGTAATTGCACTGGATGTTACCTGGTATGGATAATGAAAGGTCTGCAAGAAAACCACCTAACTCAGACAGCACCAAAGACCACCCCCCCAGTCTTCCTCCTCCTTCAAGAAAATAACTGAGGTCAAAGAGCATCAAGGACCCTATAGTCCTCCTCCTCCTCTTCCCAAACTCCTCCTCCTCCTCCTCCTCCTCCTCCTCCTCCTCCTCTTCCCAAACCCTTTCTAGCACTGATGATATTCCCTAGATGGGTCATGAAACATCTGATAAGATAAGATAAGATTTATTGTCATTTTTTGACTGTGGGCACAACGGCACACATCAAAAATGAAATTTAGTTGCCTGCTCTCAAAGTGAAACACATACATGACACACACCTAAACATACTATGAACAACATATGTACAGACCCACATCCCTACATATACGTAGCAAATAAATATTAAATACTGTCCATCTTGAATATATAATGGAAGGAGGAAGCTTGAGAGTTCACAAGGTTAATGCTGTATGGAATGAAACTATGGCTGAATCTGGATGTTGTGCTATGGATACCACGAAGCCCCCTCCTCCCAGAAGGTAACAAGGAAAACAGGTCATGAAGAGGATGTGTAGTGTCCCAGATAATCTTACAGACCCTGCTCAAGCAACGCTTCTGTGCTATGTCCTGGATGGGAGGGAGGGAACTGCCAATGATCTTTTCGGCCATCCTCACCACTCTCTGCACCGCCTTCCTGTCCGAAGCAGGGATGCTTCCAAACCAGATTGTGATGCTGTATGACGGGATGCTCTCGATCGTCCCCCTGTAGAAAGTGGTCAGGAAAGGGGAAGGAAGATGTACTTTTCTCATGCGACGCAGAAAATGCAGGAGCTGCTGTGCCCGCTTCACCAGTTTCTCGCTGTTGAGTGACCAAGTCAGCCTACTCGTTAGCTGCACACCCAGGAATTTGATGCTGGTAACCATCTCCACAAAATCCCCACCAAGCTCAGAGAGGACCAAAGACTCTACAATCCTTCTCCCCCCTCCCTCCGCAACCCCCCCTCCTTTCTAATACTGATAATTATTAGCTGAAGAACAGTGGCGGGAATTGGGTATGTCTAGTTTAATGAAGAGAAGGGCTAGGGTTTACAAGATAGCAGAATTCCAGTATCTGAGGGGCTGGCACGAAGAGGAGGGGGTGGGGTCAACCTATTCTCCAAAGCATCGGAAGGCAAGGCAAGAAACAATGGATGGAAACTAATCAGGGACAGAACCAACCTAGAACTAAGGAGATATTTCCTGACAGTGGAAACAATCAATCAGTGGAACGACTTGCCTCCAGAATCTGTGGGTGCTCCATCACTGGAGGTCTTGAAGAAGAGACTGGACAGCCACTTGTCTGAAGTGATATAGGGTTTCCTGCTTTTACAGGAGGTTGGACTGGAAGACCTCCATGGTCCCTTCGAATTCTGTTATTCTGATGATATTGCCTACTTTGGTAATGAAATGTCCCTTCCCACTCTGTTATTCTGTTATTTAATTGGTGGAACGGCTTGCCTCCAGAAGTAGTGAATGCTCCGTCACTGGAGATTTTCAAGAAGTCACTGGACAACCATTTGTTTGGGATTGTATAGGGCAGTGGTGGCGAACCTATGGCACGCGTGCCAGAGGCAGCACTCAGAGCCCTCTCTGTAGGTACACATGCCATTGCCCCAGCCTCGCCTCCCCCATGACCCCCTCCTCACCAACAGCCCCCCTGGAGGAGACTCGCCCCCGAGCATGGCCCACACAGAGCAGCACAGCCAAGGACATGGCAGCCAGGCAGCGCAGACAAGGCTCTGCCCTCATGCCCCATCCTGCACAGTTGATGCTGCGGGGCATAGGCAGAGGGCATGGCAGCCATGGTGCTGCTGGGCTGCCTGGGTCTAGACGCCACCCGGGACCTCCATCACTCACCGGGACGCCCGTCCACCCCACCCCCTGTCCCATCCCCGCTTCGTCCCCGCCCTGTCCCCCACCTCGCCCCTGTCCCTGTCAAAAACCCGTGAGCCAGAGATTTCCAAAGCGGTAGTGACCATATCCTAGAGGACGACCTTGTCCTCAACCAGATCTTCTGGAGGTTCCTCCCTTCCTATTATTCTAAATGCACAAAGTAACTGGAAATCAATATACTGTAAGGAACCATATGTTTATTTAGGAACAATAGGGAGGCAAAAGAGATATGCTGGCAAGTAAACTCAGACAATTTGTTAGGAATACTAAAGACTTTTATGTTGCAACATCACATCTAAAATATTTCTAAAGCCTGAGGTTGAAGCACTATTATTTCCAGGTAAATCACATTTCTTTAGCTACAGTGGCATGCTTTTAGCTTGAGTTCAATCAGGACAAGGATTGGGTATTCTATATTTATTTCTTATTTTTATCCTTGTCTTGCCTGCTTCTTCAGGATAGGCTAGATTAGAACATACAATTGTGGCTCTACAATTGCTGTCTTTATAATTGTGAAGAGCTGGTGGAAAGCAGCTTTTGAATAAGGGAAAAATACTCGCAGCCTCGCTTCTGAGAGGCAGCATCAGAGCACTTTTAAAAACGCAACCACCCTTTATTCTGTCTAGTTGTTTCCGGGTTGCAAAAAATGGAATAACATCATTTATGTTTGTGTACTTGGGGGGGGGGAGAGAAATAATAGGCCTACTTACGTGTTGTAAAAACCGGTTTGGCTCTGGAAGCTGCTGTCTGTCTGGAACCACAAAAGGTCTCCAGGATTTGGGTGGGAATTTTTCTCACCAATTGCCCAGGTTAAAAAGCAACATCGTATATCTTGAAAAGGCATGCACAAGTTCATAAAGGCAGTCCTTGACTTATTGACCACAATCGAGCCCAACATTTTACAGCTCACTGAGTTTTGCCCCATTTTACAACCTTT
This sequence comes from Protobothrops mucrosquamatus, assembly GCF_001527695.2. Taxonomy (NCBI): domain Eukaryota; kingdom Metazoa; phylum Chordata; class Lepidosauria; order Squamata; family Viperidae; genus Protobothrops; species Protobothrops mucrosquamatus. Next base: position 110,737 of record NW_015388886.1, read on the forward strand.
CTTGCCACAGTTGCTAAGTGAATCACTGCCTGTCTTAAATTAGGAACACGGTTGTTAAGTGAATCTGCCTTCCCCATTGTTAGAGGGTTGCAAAAGAGGATCATGTGACTCCAGGACATGAGAACGGTCATACATACGAGTCAGTTGCCAAGCGTCTGAATTTTGAACACGTGACCGTGGGAATGGCGCAACGGTCATAAGTGTGAAAAACGGTCGTAAGTCACGTCTATGGAGATTCTCAGTCATCCAGATTATGGTTGTACCAAAGATGGCAAGTGACTCTCAATGACTCTCAGGGAGAGTACTAACGACTAGATGACTGTAAGGAATATAAATCCTTCCTTTCTCCACCCTTCTGTCAGAACCGAAGAAGCTTCTTGGATGAGAAGCGAAATGTCTTGTGGGAAGTCAGCCCCCAGAGAAGGAAATATTAAAAGGGCAGGAAAATATATTTCCTCAAAGGATCTCAAAGAGGCAGAAAAGCATGCCCAGTTTTTCTGTCTCCCTCCCCCATGCAGAAACCAGCTCTATAGAAATGCAGATGTAAATCCAGGAAGGTTGGAACTAGAGGATTAAGAAGACAAAGACACCTAAAATCTACATACCCCATCCAAAGTCTAAGACAGGACATAATAGGATTAACTCACAGATGCCAAAGGGACACAGGTCAGAATACATGACACAGGAAATAGCCTCAAACAGGAACAGGAAACAACTCCAAACAAAAGGCTCAAGATGGTACAAAACCCCACTCCCTACATGTGCTCTCTCTCTTTTCTGCCAGAGCCATCTTTCTGTCTGGCTCTCGTCTTCAATAAACTGCAACCTTCTTCCTAAAGCAGTCACCATGTTTATTCCCAGCTTGGACTGAACCACGATGAAGACTTTTCTTTCAACAGTCTTCAAGGAAAAACCAAGTCCAGTTGCCTCTTGAAAAAAAGCACCTTTGCGGTTATTTTAAAGAGGCTTTTATTTATTTTTTCCTTCTTCAGGTAACCGGATTATGTTTTTCCTTGAGGAAGAAGAGGTTTTGGTTCTTAACCAGTGGAACTTTTGCCATCAGAAGTTGTGGGCACTCCATCACTGGAGATTTTCAAGAACAGACTGGACAGCCACCTGTCTGGAATGGTCCCTTCCAGCTTTATTCTGACTGAAGCTTCATCAGTTCTGACTGGACGATGGGTGGGCGATGGAGGGATTGGTTCTGACTAATCCCTCCATTGCCCCCATCATCCATTCAGAACTATACAACAATAACAACAACAATAATAATAATAATAAAAAAAGTTGGAAGGAATCTTGGAGGTCATCTCCAATGTTGGAGCATTCACAACTTCTAGAGGCAAGTTGTTCCACTGATTGATTGTTCTCACTGTCAGCAAATTTCTTCTTAAATCGAGTTTGGATCTCTCCTTGATTATAGAATACAGAATAACAAAGTGGGAAGGGACCTTGGAGGTCTTCTAGTCCAGCCCCTGCTCAGGCAGGAAACCCTATGCCATTTCAGACATTTCAGAAATTGCTTTCTGAATTTGCTTTCTTTTGCTACAATTCCCAGAAAAGGACTGGGAATGATGGGATTTGTAGTCCAACACATCTGAGCAGCACATAATAATAATAATAATGATGATGATGATAAAGTTGGAAGGGACCTTGGAGGTCATCTAGTCCAACCCCCTGCTCAGGCAGGAAACCATATACCATTTCGGACAAATGGCTGTCCAGTCTCTTCTTAAAAACTTCCAGTATTGGAGCATTCACCACTCCTGGAGGCAGGTTGTTCCACTGGTTAATTGTTCTAACTGTCAGGAAGTTTCTCCTTAGTTCTAGGTTGCTTCTCTCCTTGATTAGTTTCTGATGAACTGATGAAGTTCCTTGGATGATAAGCGAAATGTCTTCTTCCTCAAGGGAAAAAAAAGGTCGTAACTCATGTTTTTCAGGGCTGTTGTAACTTGGGACAGTCACAAAATGGACTGTTGTAAGTCGGGGACTACTTATCTGTAGCATTGTCATCTTGCAGGCTCCCTCTATTCTCCCCTCTGCGATTGGCCACCTCTTTTCCCTCTTCCTTCTTTGTGAATTCAGTTGCAAGCTTCCCCTGGAAACCTCCTCAAGGCACTTAATCCCGGTAATGATAATGAAGTAAATTTGTAGAAAAAAAGGGCACCATTCACAAAAGACAGCAAGCAGCCAGCATTTAGAAATGGCTGCAAGCCTATTTAAATGTAGACATTTAGCAGGGTGTTTTATTTACTTGTTTATTTTTCTCAAATGTCTAGCTCTCTTGGATATTTCCCTTTTGAAAATATATATACTTTTTTTTTTAAAAAAAAGATTTGCTCATGTTTGCACAACCGGTTTCCAACATAAGCCACCCTGAATCACTTCATAATGAAATGGGAGGCATATAAAATTAATAAATAAAGAAACACATAACTAAATAAGCCACAATTCTTCCTTGGCCTCCAGAATCCTGTTTCTCCTCTTATAACCTGCCAGTTAATTCAAGGCAATTTAATTATGCCTTTCTTAAGCCAGGCCTTTTCACCCTTTTCACCCATTGTACCACTTTTAGGATATGGCAATATCCGAATACCACCAGTCGCCTAGCAAGGTGTCAAAAACTTGATGACCCCCCCCAAAGGAAAAAAGTGATAAAGTACAGGTAGTCCTCGACATATAACAGTTCGCTTAGTGACTGTTCCAAGTTACAATGGTACTGAAAAAAGTGCCCCCCAAGCCACAGCCGAGCAAGACACCTGCCTGCCCGCCCAGCCGCGCTCTTCCTCCTGTCCAAGGTTTTCATTGTTGTGAGCATTTTTGTTGAGGATTGGCATTGGGGGTGGGGGGTGTTTGGTTTTTATCCCCCCTGTTTGCTGGGTGGTTGCAGCAGGTTTTGGTCACTTCACATGACCCTGGGACATTGTGACCGTCATAAATATGAATCAGTTGCCAAGCATCTGAATGTAAATCACAAGACCCTGGAGATGCTGCAACATTCCAGCTGATTGGTGCTTCTTCTGGGCTCAGCAGAAGTGCCAGAATCAGCAATGAGCTCCAGCTGGAGACTGGTCCTGATCTTGGTGCTTCCGCTGAGCCCTGACAGCCCTGCAGCTCCAGCCATCTCTCGCTCAGGCTTGTGCGGTGCTGCCACCGGTTCAGCTCATTCCCCTCCCCCGCTACCACTTTTCTAGGATGGTCGTGTACCACTTGCCAGGTGCCAATGTACCACAGGTGGTACCCATACCACTGGTTGAAAAGCCTTGTGTTAAGCCATCTCCTTTTGCACAATGGTCTAAAAGATACGGATGTATGCGTGCCTTATGGCAGTGTAAGTTTGATTCAAAGTGGGTAGAATGTGATTTCCCGAAGGAGAATCAAGCTTTCCAAACACACAACAGTGTTTGTGGATGTCCCCAAAGTGCTTTTTTTTCTTTTTCAAAAGGCAGCTGGACTTTTTGCTTCTCATCCAAGAAGCTTCTTCAGTTCTGACTGAACTCCACCATCATCCTTCACCATTCAGTCGGAACTGAAGAAGCTTCTTGGATGAGAAGCGAAACGTCTTCAAAGAAACACAAAGTCCAGCTGCCTTTTGAAAAAGGAAAAAAAAAAAAAGCACTTTTGGACAATCGTGACCTGGATGATCGAGAATGTCCTTAGACAATATTGGTGGTTATTAATTTATTTATGTTTTTAATATATATATACTGTTGATAGAAAATCATCATGATTCATCCAAGCTGGGGATGAACAACATGGCGACTGCTTTAGAAATAAGGTTGCAGTTTATTGAAGAGCCAGACAGAAAGACGGTTCTGGCAGGAGAGAGGAGAGGAAAAAAGGGGCGAGCACATGTGGGGAGTAGGTTTTTATACCCTCTGGAGCCTTTTGTTTGGAGTTGTTTCCTGTTCCTGTTTGAGGCTTTGTATTTCCTGTGTCACGAATTCTGACCTGAGTCTGGGTGTGCCTTTCTGGTATTCTTGAACCACCATCCAATTAGGATAATACAGGGTTTCCAGTATAGGACGAAGGGACCACGACCCCGATTACTGAGAATCTCAAACCCACCCCATACGTCTAAAAGCCAGAAACAGAAGAACTAGAGGATCGACCCCGGAAAGACTACCAAATGTAGACGTAAACATGTCTCGACCGAAGACGAACCCTGTCTCTCTGAACCTCCTAGGGTTGGTTTCTGCTTTTAAAATCCTTTTGAGGAAATACATTTTTCTGCCCTTTTAATATTTCCTTCTGTGGGGGACTGACTTCCCACAATATATATGTGTTTTATCTTTTATGATTGTAAGCCACCCAGAGTAAGATGGGCAGCCAATAAATTGTATGCGTGTATAAACAAACAAACAAACAAACAAATAAAATCTGGGATCATCTTACTGCATTATTTGGAAGCAGCAACAGACTGAACAGCTTCATTGCCTTTTGAGCTATTGCTACAGGCAAGTAGTTGACTGTGCTGGTTGGGGATGATGGGAGATGCAGTCTGACTCGATTGAAAGTTCCCTGAAAGATGCTGAACCAGGGTCCTTGTCAGCCCTTCCAGATCAACCAGACAGGAAACACAAATAGATGAGTTCAGTCTACTTTGTCGTAAGGCTACAATCCTTTTGCTCTAAAATGAATAGTACACATTATGAAATTTCTTAATCATAAACAGTTCTAATTGTTAAATCCCCAAGTTTAAGTTTCATTCAGTTTGAAGCCAAAAGTCCCAAAGTGGTTTCCACATAGAAACAAAGCTAATTAAAATCCTTTCTTTAATCAAAGTAGTTATTTTCACCATCTCTGCCAACCCCATTAACTTCACAATTCATCCTTCCATTGTGTAGATTCCATCTCTGTGCATACAAAAGTCTCACTGCTCTTATAAAATAAAGAGACAAAGCCCATGGTTTTTTTTTCTTCTTCTCCTGCTTCTTATCTATCAAGCCTAGAAGAAAAAAAACAACCCCTGGTTTCAATTGTAAGGTGGTTTTTTTTTTTAAGAATTCTCTGAATTAAATTATGTATCTGATCCCAATCATTCTTACTTTTCATACTTGCCCACCAAACATGATAAAAAGGACCTTCAAATGGATAACATTTCCAACATATATTTGACACACCATTATACATCTTTGAAAATTTATAGAATATTTCGTAAAATCCTAGCACGGGAAGGGACCTCGGAGGTCTTCTAGTCCAACCCCTACCATGGGTTAAATGTGAATGATACATCATCATATCAAAATTGTCTTTCAAATTGAAAAATCAAGGTGCATTTGAGTCTCCTATGCCACATATTCTCCCCTTGATCAAGCATTAGGTTATACCGCAATTTTTTTTGTCCATTTAATCCCAGTTTTTAATCATATTCATCTCTATATTTGTTTTCAATAAAAGTCTATGCATCTTAGCAATGACATACTCCTCACTGCTATACAGATCCAGTTCAAAATCTTTTGTAAAATCAAAAATCTTATTCAATTTGAATCTGTTCTATACCAGACCTTTTTAACCAGTGGAACAACAACAACTTTATTGTCACTTTGAACGTACACCAATCGGCATATTTCAAAATGAAATTTCGTTGCAATACAGCTCTCAAAGGGTCACCACCTCCGATATGCACTCCTTGTACGTGGCCAGCTCAAATTACAGATCTTCCATTTTAGTCTCTAGGGAGCGAATGATGGCAAACAGGACAGATGGAAATGGAGCTCCATGTGGATTAGCCCTCAAATTAGCTTGTATTCCTGCACGACAACCTCGCCTCCTTTCCTTTTTCTGATCCTGTCTCTTCCACCTTTTCCTTAAAGAGGTCTTACTCCTTTTCGCCCCTGGAGAACCCTGCAAAATACAATTTTAGATCAGGTAATTGTAACTCAACCTCTTTCTTTTGCATCCAGCAACAATCTATATTTATTTCTTGCTTTTTTTCCCCTTGCCATATAAATTTAGGAACATCTTTCTGCCCTTGTTTGAGTGGTACAATAGATGTTAATGTTGTTATTGTGTGAAATAAAAATAGCATTCTGGGTAAAACATTTATCAATCACAGAGATTCTGCCCAATAATAAAGAATTGCAATTTGTCCTACTTCAGCGAATCCTTTTCGATGTTTTAGAGTTTTATTGTACGCTGCCCAAATCGCTTTTTCACAAGATGGGTAGCAATATACATTTGAGGAAGGAAGGAAGGAAGGAGAAGGGAAGGAAAGGAAGGAAGGAAGGAAGGAAGGAAGGAGAAGGGAAGGGAAGGGAAGGAAAGGAAAGGAAAGGGAAGGGAAGGGAAGGGAAGGGAAGGGAAGGAAAGGAAAGGAGGAGGGATGGAAGGAAGGAGAAGAGAAGGGAAGGGACGGAAGGAAGGAGAAGGGAAGGAAAGGAGGATGGAAGGAAGGAAGGAAGGAAGGAAGGGAAGGAAAGGAGGATGGAAGGAAGGAAGGAAGGAAGGAAGGAAGGAAGGAAGGAAAGAGAAGGGAATGGAATGGAAAGGAAGGGAAGGGAAGGGAAGGAAAGGAAAAGGAAAAGGAAAAGGAAGGAAGGAAGGAGAAGGGAAGGGAAGGGAAGGGAAGGAAAGGAAAGGAAAGGAGAGGAAAGGAGGATGGAAGGAAGGAAGGAAGGAAGGAAGGAAAGAAGGAGAAGGGAAGGAAAGGAAAGGAAAGGAAAGGAAGGAAGGAAGGAGGAAGGAAGGAAGGAAGGAAGGAAGGAAGGAGAAGGGAAGGGAAGGAATGGAAAGGAAGGAAAGGAAAGGAAAGGAAAGGAAAGGAGGATGGAAGGAAGGAAAGAAGGAGAAGGAGAAGGGAAGGCGAAGGGAGGGGCGTTTTCCAAACTAGGTATCACACTTCAGTTCAAGCCTTCCTTGACATGTCAGGGTGCAAGCAGAGAATTAAGAATGGTGGTTAAAAGCAAGGCAGCTCCTGACTGAGTGCAGAAAGGGCTTCCTCTCAGCAGGAACAGCTCCACAGTGACCCCAGTTCCACAGAGAAGGAGATGAGTTTCTCTTTGTTGGGTGCCCTCAGGTTGAAGACAAGCTGTCTTCTGTCTGGGATGCCACAACTGTGGGCAGGTGTGTGTGTTTCCATTAGACTTGATCTCCTGAAGGGCTTCTTCCATCTCTAGAGCAGAGTCACTACTGCCCTCCACAAACACACCAGGACTGCCATAGGCCCCAGAAATTCTGTGCCCACACGTATCGTCAATTAATCAAAAAATCACTTTTCTTTCTTTCTTTCTTTCTTTCTTTCTTTCTTTCTTTCTTTCTTTCTTTCTTTCTTTCTTTCTTTCTTTCTTTCTCTTTCTTTTTTTCTTTCTTTCTCTTCCTTCCTTCCCTTTCCCTCCCTCATCCCTCTCTCCCTCCCTCCTTCTCCTTTTCCTTTTCCTTCTCCTTCTCCTCCTCCTCTTCCTCCTCCTCCTCCTCCCCTTCCTTCCTTCCTTCCTTCCTTCCTTCCTTCCTTCCTTTCTTCCTTCCTTCCTTCCTTCCTTTCTTCCTCTAACCCTAACCCCAACTGAAACCCTATTCTCTCCCCTTCCCTTCCCTTCCCTTCCCTTCATCTTGCACATCACATTTTCAAACTCTGTCAGCTGCCTACACGGAAGACATTTTTGCCAACAATAAATTGCCACGTCAGAACCATGCCTCCAGTCTAAATCCTTTCTCCGAGGTTTCTTCTTTGCTCCTTTCAGCTGATTTATGTGCATTTTCAGACTCTCCATGGAAATGGGCACCTCCTGCCAGTTGGAGGCAGAGAGAGAGAGCTGGGGAAAAACAAAGCTGAACCTGTTGGTGTGAAGAGTCCCGAAGTCTGGAAGAGAAGCAGGAGAGACGGAAGGTGCCTTTCAAATGATGGCTTCCGGTCCAGAATGCACACTGAACAGGCATCTTTCTCCAAGAGGACTAGAAAGATGCTCCTCCTTAAGGACTGCCTCAGGGGCTGAATGGTAAAGCAGGAGCAGGGAATCCAGGCTTGTTTCTTGATCCATAAAAACTTCCCAGGTAGGTCCCAAAAGTACTTTCAAAAAGGCGACCGGAAAGTTTCTTGGGTTTTTTCCCCCTTCAATTCAATTCAATTCAATTCAGTTCAATTCAGTTCAATTCAGTTCAATTCAGTTCAGTTCAGTTCAGTTCAGTTCAGTTCAATTCAGAATGGAGCTGGAAGGGACCTTGGAGGTCTTCTAGTCCAACCTCTGCTCAAGCAGGAGACCCCATTTCAGACAAGTGGCTGTCCAGTCTCTTCTTAAAAACTTTCAGTGATGAAGCACCCACAACTTCTGGAGGCAGACCGTTCCACAGGTTAATTGTTCTCACTGTCAGGAAATTCCTCCTTAATTCCAAGTTGCTTCTCGCCTTGGTTAGGGTTTCTTGTCTTGCCTTCAGGCACTTTGGAGAATAAGGTTGACCCCCCCCCCCCCCGTTCTCTGTGGCAGCCTCTCAAAATATTGGAAGATGCTATCATGTCACACACACACACACACACACACACACACACACACTCCTTCTTTTCATTAAATGGGGCATACCCAGATACAGAAGTTAGACCTCTAGCCTCATCAAACATCCACATCTGCCTATCCCACCTCTTTGGGAAGGACTCAATCATTGGACAAAAAATGCCAAATCCAGTTTGAAAATCTGGCTGATTGGGACACAATAATTACAATAACACTTCCTATCTTGTTGGTGCTCCAACACTGGAGGGTTTGAGAAGAAACTGGACAGCCACACTTGTCTGAAATGGTTGTGAGTGCTCCATCAAGACGAGACTGGACAACCGCTTATTAGAAATGGCATAAGGTCTCCTGCTTGAACAGGGGGTTGGACTAGATGACCTTCAAGGTCCCTTCCAACTCTGTTATTAGGCTAATTAATCAGCGGAACAGCTTCCCTTCAGAAGTTGTGGGCGCTCCATCAGTGGAGATTTTTAAGAAGAGACTGGACAACCATTTGTTTGGAATAGTACAGGGTCTCCTGCCTTGGACAGGGGGCTGGACTAGA
>NW_015388886.1:120017-122667 GCF_001527695.2 Protobothrops mucrosquamatus
GTCTTCCTCCTCCTCCTCCTCCTCCTCCTCCTCCCTCCCACCCCCTTCTAGCACTGATGATGTTACCTAGTTGGGTCATGAAACATCTGCAAGAAAACAACCAAGCTCAGAGAGCACGTAGAGGTCTCCCAGTCACCCCTCCACTTCCTCCTCCTCTTCCTCCTCCTCTCTGTAAACCTCATTCCTTTCTAGCACTGATGATGATACCTGGCTAGGTCGTGAGATGTGTGCAAGAAAACATCAACACTCAGGTAGCACCAAGGACCCCAAAGTTCAACCCTGCCCTGCAAAGATTCTCTTCTATAGGTGTCCTGTTAAATCCTTTGGGGTCTTCAGTGGGGGCTGTTCTGAGTTTGCCCAACTGGGTATCTGGTCCAGCCCCCAACCACATTTGGAGGCTTTGCTCAGCTGGCCTCTGCCTCGAATCCAGACCCCCCAGCTCTTTCCTGTGTGACTCAGAGACCCGAGTTTTAATTACTGGAGTGGGTTGCCTGTTTTTGCCCAGCGCAGCACTCTTTAAAAGTTCAATTGTTGATTGAGGCGAGCCCCGTTTCTCACCAGGTAGAGGAAATGAGACACAGATCGTAACATAAAAGATTGTTTTAATTAAACATGGCATTTCCAAGGCTTCTGCTGACAGGGGATAATAGCGTAGCTGGGTTCAAAAAACAGATTAGACAAATTTATGGGGAATGGAGACATCCATGGCAATTAGCCAAGATGGGATGTCGAGGGATATCGAAAGGGCCTCTTCGCTCTTGAAAACAGCCTCTGGGGGGCTCCCCACTCACCCCCCCTATTTCAAAACAAGGGGCTGTGTTGCTGATGGGGTGGAAGCACCTTTGTGCACCTTGGTTGTGAATTTTGGTTTCTCCAGAAGTTAGAACAGACGAATGATTTGTATGGCCCTTGGGTACCCTTCCCCCCCCCCCCCCCCGGGCTCTGTTCTGGGCCCAGTACTCATCAACATCTTCATCAACGATTTGGACGAGGGGATAGATGGGGAACTCATCAAATTTGCAGACGACACCAAGCTGGCAGGAATAGCCAACACTCCAGAGACAGGCTTAGGATACAGAAGATTCTGGACAGACTTGAACACTGGGCGCTATCTAACAAAATGAAATTCAATGGTGAAAAAAGTAAGGTTCTACATTTAGGCAAGAAAAACCAAATGTACAGGTATAGTATAGGGGGTACCTTGCTCAATAGTAGTAACTGTGAGAGGGACCTCGGAGTCCTAGTGGACAATCACTTAAATATGAGCTAGCTGTGTGTGCTGCAGCTGCCAAAAAAGCCAACACAGTGCTAGGCTGCATTAACAGAGGGATAGAATCAAGATCACGTGAAGTATTAATACCACTTTACAATGCCTTGGTAAGGCCACACTTGGAATACTGCATCCAGTTTTGGTCACCACGATGTAAAAAAGATGTTGAGACTCTAGAAAGAGTGCAGAGAAGAGCAACAAAGATGATTAGAGGACTGGAGGCTAAAGCATATAAGGAAAGGCTGCTGGAATTGGGTATGTCTAATTTAACGAAGAGAAGGACGAGGGGGGACATGACAGCAGTATTCCAATATCTCAGGGGCTGCCACAAAAAAGAGGGAGTCAAGCTATTTTCCAAAGCGCCTGAGGGCAGGACAAGAAGCAACAGATGGAAACTAATCAAGGAGAGAAGCAACCTAGAACTAAGGAGAAACTTCCTGACAGTTAGAACAATTAACCAGTGGAACAACCTGCCTCCAGAAGCGGTGAACGCGCCAACACTGGAAGTTTTTAAGAAGAGACTGGACAATCATTTGTCTGAAATGGTATATGGTTACCTGCCTGAGCAGGGAGTTGGACTAGAACAGAGGTCCCCAACCTTTTGGGCACCAGGGACCAGTTACATGGAGAGAGGTTTTTCCACGGACTGGAAGGTGCGTGGTTTTGTGTGCTGCCTGCATCCCGCAGATGGGGCTTTGCTTGTTTGTGCGGACCGGTTGCTGGCATGCCACGCCCTGGTACTGGTCCACGGATTGGGGATTGGGGACCCCTGGACTAGAAGGCCTCCAAGGTTGCTTCCAACTCTTATTCTCTTAATAATAGCAACCCGAGAATCAGTCCAGCAGCTTCAGCCTGCTTTTTCATCCTCATTTGCCCCATTTTTTACGAGTGACTTCTTGCCGTTCCTGGTCTCACCTTATTTAAAAGCCAAGAAGACAAAGAAGGAAGAAGAAAGTCCAGCTTATGTGAAAATGTGAACTCTGTGTGTGGGTTTCTGCGAATAAGACCACTTCTGTGCATGGCCAGCCTGTATGCTTTTAGTCCATAGAAAAAGGCAATGGGTACTAATTTACAAGCTTCTAATGAGGGACCCTGATTTATGCCACAGACTTTCTCAGAGAGCGTCTGAGAACAGGATGAAGAAATTGCCCCGTGAAGGCCACACATGGTTTATCACACCATGTTTCAAAGTCATTATCATCCTTTGTTGCGCTCCTTTAAGCATCTCTTGAGAAGCAAGGTGTGATTCTTCCTGGCAGAGCTGTGAACCAGGCCAGGGAGATGCTGTGGAATAATAAGCACCTCTTAAAAAGGGGTCTCTTTTGCTCTCTCTCTCTCTCTCTCTCTCTCTCTCTCTCTCTCTCTCTCTCTCTCTCTCTC
>NW_015388886.1:124055-135351 GCF_001527695.2 Protobothrops mucrosquamatus
TCTCTCTCCCTCTTTCTCTCTCCCCTCTCTCCCTTTCTCTCCCTTCCTCTCTCTTTCCCTCTCTCTCTCCCTCCCTCTTTCCCCCCTCTCTCTCTCCCTCTTTCTCTCTTTCTCTCTCCCCTCTCTCCCTCTCTTTCTCTCCCTCTCTCTCCCTCCCTCTTTTCCCTCTCGCTCTCTCTCCCTCCCTCTCTCTCTTTCTCCCTCTCTCTCCCCCCTCCCTCTCTTTCTCTCTCTCTCCCTCCCCCCTCTGTTTCTGTGTGTGGAGTGGAGCAATGGATTCTGAAGAAGATTTTACTTTGGAACATCCAAAGGTGGGTTTTTTTGGTGTTTTTTTTTTCCTTTGAAAACATTTCACTTCTCATCCGAGAAGCTTCTTCTTTGGTTCTTGAAGCTACTTCAGCCCTTCAGTTTAACTTCTCAATAAGAAGCAAAGAAAAAATAAGAAAGACCAGTTGCTTTTTTGAAAAAAGCACCTTTGGGACAACCATGACCTGGATGATGGAGAATCTCCCTAGATATTCACTTTGGAACAGTTTTGTTCAAATGCAGGAACTTTTAAGATTTGTGGACTTCAAATGTCAGAATTCCCCAGCCAGCCATGGTTATTGTCCCCCACTTTTTTCTGACACTGTCTGAGGGCAGCTCCAAGACATGTAAAATCTGAGAGACTTCGTGGAAGAGAAATCAAGAGTTTGGCAGGAACTAGGAACAGAGTTCATAAAAGCAAGAGAGGGATGATAGAATCCTAAGGCTGAAAGGGATCTTGGAGGTCTTCTAGTCCAACCCCATGTCCAATGCAGGAACCTTATCCCAGCCAAAAGGTTGTCCAATCACTTCTTGAAATCTCCAGTGATGGAGCATCCAGAACTCCAGGAGTCCAGGAGTCAAGATGTCCCACTGACTGATCGTTCCCACCATCAGGAAATTCCTCCTCATTATCCAGGTTGGATCTTCCCTGACCAGCTTCAATCCATTCCACTTTTATATTCTATATTGGTTTGACTTCATCTACTATTGAGTTGTTCTTCTGGCTGTCCAAGATATTCTCAACCATTTTAAAGGGTCATAGAGTCATAGAATCATAAAGTCATAGAATCATTGAATCATAGCTATAGAATCATAGAGTCATCGAGTAACATAATCATGTAATCATAGTCATCGAATCAGTCACAGTCATAGAATCATAGAGTCAGAATCATTGAATCATAGTCATCATAGAATCATAGAATCATAGTCAGTCATATAATAATATAATCATAAGAGTCATATAATAATAATAATAATAATAATAATAATAATAATAATAATAATAATAATAATAATAATAATAATAATAATAATAATAATAATAATAATAATAATAAAAGTTGGAATGGACCTTGGAGGTCATCGAGTCCAACCCCCTGCTCAGGCAGGAAACCCTACACCATTTCAGACAAATGGCTGTCCAGTCTCTTCTTAAAAACTTCCAGTGTTGGAGCATTCACTGCTTCTGGAGGCAGGTTGTTCCATTAGTTAATTTTCTAACTGTCAGGAAGTTTCTCCTTAGTTCTTGGTTGCTTCTCTCCTTGATTAGCTTCCATCCATTGCTTCTTGTCCTGCCTTCAGGCACTTTGGAGAATAGCTTGACTCCCTCTTCTTTGTGGCAGCCCCTGAGATATTGGAAGATTGCTATCATGTCCCCCCTCGTCCTTCCCTTCGTTAAACTAGACATACCCAATTCCAGCAACCGTTCCTTATATGTTTTAGCCTCCAGTCCCCTAATCATCTTTGTTGCTCTTCTCTGTACTCTTTCTAGAGTCTCAGCATCTTTTTTACATCGTGGTGACCAAAACTGGATGCAGTATTCCAAGTGTGGCCTTACCAAGGTCTTGTAAAGTGATATTAATACTTCACGTGATCTTGATTCTATTCCTCTGTTAATGCAGCCCAGCACTGTGTTGGCTTTTTTCACCATTGAATTTCATTTTGTTAGATAGCGCCCAGTGTTCAAGTCTGTCCAGATCCTCCTGTATCCTAAGCCTGTCTTCTGGAGTGTTGGTTATTCCTGCCAGCTTGGTGTATCCCTTTGTTAATGCAGCCCAGCACTGTGTTGGCTTTTTTGGCAGCTGTAGCACACTGCTGGCTCATATAATATAATCATAGAGTGACAGAATCACAGTCATAGAATCATAGAATCATAATCATTGAGTAAGAATAATAGAATCATAGTCATAGAGTCATAAAGTCACAGAATCATAGAATCATAGTCATTGAGTAAGAAAAATATAATCATAGAGTCATAGAGTCATAGAATCATAGAATCATGGAGTTATAGAATCATAGGACTGGAAGGGACTATGGAGGTCTTCTAGTCCCACCCCCTGCCCAAAGCAGGAGTCCTTATACCATCCTAGACAAGTACTTTCCTGCAAGTATTGGAGGATGCTATCATATTCTTTCAGCCTTCTCTATACCTGATTGGATTATATTTTTTAAAAAATAAATGAATATGTAAAGAATTGTTTCTTTATATTGAGGGGGTGGGGAGACTCAAGATTGTAATTTTCTGAATGTTTGATACACCAAACCCAAGGCGATTGCCATCACTGCATGAATGGAACGTGAACCCCAGATTTGTAGATTTGTAAGGCCGTTGGAAATCCAAGCTTACCTTAAAAAAGAAAAATCACAAAAGCTGGAATTGTATAGTGTGGCCTCTTTCCAGGTCTTGTAGGGCAGCCTGACAAAGGCGTTCATTAACTGCCTTCAGAATAAAAGCTGCGAAACTAAATTTGGAGATAAAACAATGATAGGTGATTAAACGTTGATCCCTCTTCTGTGAATCTCACCAAGAATTGGAGACCATTGAACGGGAACATTTCCGACTTCAAAATGTGGTAGAAAAGCTTTGTTTATTCTGTGGTGCCAGCTTGGAGAAGAAGACCTGGTGGAACTTTTTTAATTGAGAAGATTCACCCTAAGGGTCTCTGGAGACCCTTTCATTCCCGCGAAGATGGCAACCTGCTTGACCTCCCTGGCTGGGACATCAGAGTCTACCAAAAGAAGGACAGTAAAACAAGGCCTAAAGAAAAATTACTATCGTCCCCTCCTTCTCTAAGGAAACTTTGAGGTCTTCGACTGTTTAACAAGGACTGGGAAACGGACTGAAGTATTTTCCCGGTCAAAATTATGCCTCGAACCTAATTTGTTAATTCTCGAACTACACCTCTTACCGTCCTCCACCCGGGGAGACGGTGAGAAAAAACTAGACAAGCAGCTGAATGGAAGATTTTAATGCCCCCGCTCTCTTTTTCTAATTATGCATTTGTCTGTCTCTATCATGCAGCTTATCTGTCTGTCTGTCATCTCCCTCTCTCTTTTATCTATGTATGTATCTATGTATCTCTGTATCTATGTATCTGTCTGTCTGTCTGTGTGTCTGTGTGTCAGTGTGTCTGTCTGTCTATCTATCTATCTATCTATCTATCTATCTATCTATCTATCTATCTATCTATCTATCTATCTATCTATCTATCTATCTATCATCAATCATCTCTCTCTTATCTATCTATCTATCTATCTATCTATCTATCTATCTATCTATCTATCTATCTATCTATCTATCTATCATCCATCCTATTATCTCTCCCTCTCTTTCCTTTCTTTCTTTCTTTCTTTCTTTCTTTCTTTCTTTCTTTCTTTCTTTCTTTCTTTCTTTCTTTCTTTCTATCTATCTTTCTCTCTCTCTCTCTCTCTCTCTTTCTTTCTCTTTCTCTCTCTGTGTAGTTCTATCTATCTATCTATCTATCTATCTATCATCATCATCAATCATATCTATCTATCTATCTATCTATCTATCTATCTATCTATCTATCTATCTATCTATCTATCTACCTATCTATCTCTATATCATCTATCATCCATCCTATTATCTCTCCCTCTCTTTCTTTCTTTCTTTCTTTCTTTCTTTCTTTCTTTCTTTCTTTCTTTCTTTCTTTCTTTCTTTCTTTCTTTCCTTCCTTCCTTCCTTTCTTTTTTCTCTTTTTCTTTCTTTCTTTCTTTCTTTTTTTTCTCTCTGTAGCTCTATCTATCTATCTATCATCATCATCATCATCTATCAATCATATCTATCTATCTATCTCTATATCATCTATCATCCATCCTATTATCTCTCTCTCTCTCTCTCTCTCTCTCTCTCTCTCTCTCTCTCTCTCTCTCTCTCTCTCTCTCTCTCTCTCTCTCTCTCTCTCTCTCTCTCTCTCTCTCTCTCTCTCTAGCTCTATCTATCTATCTATCTATCTATCTATCTATCTATCTATCTATCTATCTCTTCCTGTTCTAAGGCTCAATTGGGGGTGTAAGTTAAAGGGTCCCTTTACTCACCAAACCTCCTGGAAGAAGAAAACTCGCCTTTGTGCATCTGGGAAAATGAAGCCATAAGTCATGCTTTATTGACTGTTCCTTTCATAAGGATTTGTGGGCAAAATATAGTAGCCCTCAACTGCTAGACCCCAAAAGCCATGCACTGTCTCGCTGGAGGTATGTACTGAAGCATTAAACCTCTCCCTCCATCCAAGGTTTTCTCTCTCTCATTCCAGCCTGTTCTCTCTCTGTTCCAACGCGATCAGATTAGGAATTAATTATAAATGTGAATAAGAATGGAAAATAATCTTTTGTTTCATTTCTTTTCTTTTTTTCTTAAGTGTATCAGCTAGCCAGACATTGAAAGCAAATTATACTCATCAGCCAGGGGGAAGGATGGCCCAGGAGGGCAGGTTAAAAGAAAGGAAGGTTGTGCAAGCCGTAATTGAAAATGTAAGGGATCAGCAAGCGCTCTCAATTCCCTCCTCGTCACAACCTCGGGCTGTGTGAAACGACAGCACTGCACAAACAGTGTTGGGGAGCTGGTGGCACCGGGAAGGAATTGGATTCAGTTACCATTGAATTCCTGCCTTTGTCTGCGTTGAATTGAAGCCGGAGCCAAGAAAACCAAGAGCAGAACTCAAACGTCTATCCAACCTGTTCATTGTGCACAAAGATCAGCCAAAGAGTGACGTCCGCAAGACTAACGCTGGCTCAGTTTAAGATAAGCCAAATATGTGCAGGTCTCCCTGATAATTCCAGATTGCAGACACGGCTGAATGGCCAGGGATCCAAATCAAGAATGAAGCACGCTGAATCCGCTGCCTGGATGGATGAATCTATCAGTTCTGCTCTAGTTTTCTTGCGTTGCTTTATGATCTCCGAGTTCTTTCCGTCCCATTGATCACGAAACCTGTGAACTTCAGTAAAGTGGCTCTGACAATGGAATAAACGTACAGCTTTACTCTGTCAAAAGCTATGACTTCTTCTCCATCCACCCTGGGTTGTGTTTCTCCATCTAATCGGTGGACCAGCTCTGCCTAGACCAGTGGTGGTGAACCTATGGCACGCGTGCTAGAGGCGGCACTCGGAGCCCTCTCTGTGGGCACGCGCGCCATGCCCCGGAGATGACAACTGTCCCTCTTCAACCAGCCACCTGCTAACTCGCCGAGGTCCCACGTGGCCAGATGCATCCCAGCATGGCTGGTTTCCCTCCCCCCTGTCCCATCCCTCCTGGCCTCACATGCTCTCCTTTTCCCTGGCATGACCCACTGCATCACCTCCTCAGCTGTCGGCCGTCTGTCCAGCTCAGAGGCAGCTTCTCTGAACTTCTGGTGGTGGGCTGCAGAGCCCCAGAGTGTGCCGGTCGAGGGGCCGGCAGGCTGTGGCTGCTGACAGACACTGTTGGCCCCCATGCACTTGCTGGCCTCTGTGTGCAGGGGCCGATGGTGTCAGGCAGCAGCTGCCCCAGCCCCTGCCTCGCCCTGCAACAATGGCACCCCAGCCCTGCCTTGCCTTGCCTCACCTTACCCCACAGGACGAGCCTCCTGCCCACTGCCCCACCTGCCAGAGACCCCCTAGATCTCCCCAAACCCTGCCCAGCCCCCACAGGCATCCCTCCCCATGAGCAACATCGAGGTGACCATGCCCACCTTGGCCACACCCACCCAGTCTGCCATGACCACCACAGCCACGCCCACCCAATGGGCCACGCCCACCTGGCACCCGGTGATAAATAAGTGGGTTTTGGGTTGCAGTTTGGGCACTCGGTCTCTAAAAGGTTCGCCATCACTGGCCTAGACCATGGGTGTCAAACTCGCCAGGTCACGTGACGTGTCACGATGTATCACGACTCATTTTGCATTGCTGGCAATGGGGTGGACGTGGCTTCAGTATGATGAAACCAGCCCGCAGGCCAGCAGTTTGACACCCCAGGCCTAGGCAGACATCTTGAGTGAGAGACAAGAGAAAAAAAGCTTTGAGATTTGGGCGGATAGAGAAGTTACCGTTTTTGCTGAACAGTGGGACTCTCTTTCAGAGCCCACTTCAAAACCTCATCCCAAGAAAGCAGGACTCTTGGAACCATTTCATTCCAAAAGGAACTTTTATGAGGAGAAGCTGATAGCAGGCACAGGAGGCAGGATCTGAGAGTTTCCCACTCAGATCAATAGGTTAAAAGAGTCCCAAGCAAAAAATATCTGAAAAATACAGCTTGAAGCTTAACACCTCAAAAACCAAGATCATGGTCGTCAGCAAACAACCCATTAATTTACCACCAATAAATTCGGAAGGAATACCATTAGAAAAAGTTGAAAAGATCACGCACCTCGGTTCTAATTTACATGAAAGCTGGGACATGACCACTGAAGTAAAGACAAGGATAGAAAAAGCTCGAACAGCATTCTTCAAAATGAAAAAGGTCTTCTGCAGTCACGACATAAGCCTAAGACTGAAAATCAGGCTTGTCAGATGTTATATTTTTTCTATCCTGCTCTATGGATTAGAGAGTTGGTCTCTGACAGAAGGCCACCTGAAGAGAGTAGAAGTATTTGAAATGTGGATTTACAGTCGACTGTTACGTATAAGCTGGGTTGACAAGATCAGAAATGAAGAGGTGATAAGCTGCCTGGGAAAGCCAAGGGAAATCATCAAAATAATTAAAAAACAAAAATTAGAATATTTCGGACATGTGATACGACACCCAGAAAAATACGGCATACTCCATTTAATCCTCCAGGGAAAGATTGAAGGCAAACGAGGTCCAGGCAGAAGAAGAACATCATGGCTTCAAAATCTAAGGGATTGGTTTGGACAAAACTCAGCAGCACTTTTTTATGCGGCTGCTGATAAAAACAGGATCGCCAACATGATCACCAATGTCCGATAACGGATATGGCACAAGAAGAAGAAGAAGAAACAAACCCCACCCCAATAGTTCAACCGGTCATTTTAAACAAGCCAATCCCCAGGTGTTAAGTCCCCTGTGGGAATGGAGCTGATAACGGGTCCGTTCCCCTGCTTGTGAAGATGTTATTGGGTCTTCGCACCTTCCCTTCCCCAGTGAGAGGTAAGCCAGATGGCCAGGGGCACATTCCTTTCTCACCCCAGCTTGACAACAAGGGAGAGACAGTTCAAAGAGTAAGTGTGTAGAAACAGCGGAAAGGATGCATTGTAGGAAAGCAGAAAGCATACCACAGAGCCTTCCCCCCTCCCCCTCAAGAGAATGGCAGAACCCACAGAAAGAAATAGAAAGAATTGAAAGAGATCCCCCCCCAGGAAGGGAATGAGTTGTGACACTCTCACTGCAGTTTATTTATTTATATATTTATTTTTAAAAAATTTATATGGCCGCCCAATTTTCTCATAGCGACTCTGGGAAAAGCTTATAGAAATAACCCCCAAGACAAAACTAACACAAGAACCTATTATCCTACCCACTTTAGTGAACAACAATCAAACCCACCACTTTATGTACTTCTTAGCCCACTGGGCTCCCCCAGGCCCGTTGGTCTAAACCAGGGGTAGGCAACCTTGGCTCTTTTATGACTCGTGGACTTCAACTCCCAGAATTCCTGAACTAGCATGGCTGGCTCAGGAATTCTGGGAGTTGAAGTCCACGAGTCATAAAAGAGCCAAGGTTGCCTACCCCTAGTCTAAACCATGTCTTCAGGACCTTTTAAAGGACTGTCAAAGTGGGGGGGGGGATTTTATCTCTGCAGGGATGTTGTTCCACAATGAGGGAGCTACCACAGAGAAGGCCCTTCTTCTTGGTCCCACCAGATGGACCTCCTTAAGAGAGGGGACCCATAACATGTCCCGCCTCCATGCTCTGGTGAGTCAAGTAGAGATGACTAGAAAATGATGGTCTTTCAAGTGACAAGGAGGGAGCCACCATGGGGAAGGCCCTTCTTCTTTGTCCCACCAGATGGACTTTCTTCTTAAGAGAGGGGACCCCTAACAGGTCCTGTCTCCCCACTCTGGTGGGTCAGGTGGGGATGACTGGGAAAGGATGGTCCTTCAAATAATAGGGAAGGAGCCACCATGGAGGAAGGCCCTTCTTCTTGGTCCCACTAGAGAGGGGATTTGTAACATCCCTGGCCTCCCTTCTCTGGAGGTTTGGGAAGATGGAAAAGACAGTCATTCAAACAACGTAGCCCCAGGCCATCGAGGTCTTTGAAGGTGACAACTAGCAACTTGAACTGGCTCCGGAAGCAAATTGGAACCCAATGCAGCTTCTTCAAGAGAGGTGGCCCATGTGTGAATCTAGGCTTGTTCAAAAACATGTAAGCCACTGTATTTTGCCCTTACCTTGTTCTCTCGGCCACCCCCCATCCCATACATCAAAAGCGTAGTAAGAGCCATGCTTCTCTCAATCCTTTACTAATGTGCCAGATCACGCCATTTTGGAGATGTTTCTTGAACTTCAATCTGCTTCTTCTGTCTTGATGCGCAGAATTTTCTAAATTCCAAATGGTTGTTTGTTTCTTTCTTTTTTAAAAAAAAAAAAGTTTTATTGATTTCCTAATTTTACATTTAAGTATTTAAAAAGCAACATGGCGGCTGGGTTAATGGATAATTCGATAACATACAAATATCTTTAACAGATATCTCAAACTACCACATTAAATATTTCCTTTCTTTTCCTCTTAGCATTTCTCACATTTAAACTAATACAATTCTAATTATATCAATTGAATAAAAGTAACATTCTTACAGTTATCAATAATTTTTAGCTTATATATATCCAAGTTATTTTAACATTCAGTCTTTGTAGACAATCAGCGTCCCAATTAATTTTCCCAATTTTTAATTTCCCGTTCATATTTGAATTTAACATTTATTGGTTATAATTTCCAGGTTTTGAGTAACCAAAATTCCCATTATCAAATTCATCACAAAGTTTAATATTCAAAATATGCATCTTATCTATTCAAACATATTCTATTTCTGTTTGTTTATATGTTGAGAATAAAGACAGCCATTTGGTTAAACTTGCTGGTCAGCTTCCAAAATCCCAGAAAAAATCTATTACAAAAATATCATAAATCAAGAAGTACAAAAGGTAACAACTGAAAGACTAAGTGCTTAACATTAAAATGCTAAACCATTAGGAAGCCTGGCTGAAGTAATAGATTTTAGTCAAGCTGTTTGCTTGACTATCCAAGACTGTCAGCCAGGAATAACACACATGTCCCTCTAACAGATTCTCCTTTTCAAAATGCCATATAAAAGAGTCCCTTCCCTGGTCCCAAATATTCCTTTCAATTTGACCTTATATAAACCTTTACTAGTCAAAGCAAAACCTACAGTAAAGCAGATGAGGGTTTGGACAGAGGGAGCTATAGAAGCATTACAAGACTGCGTTGAGTGCACAGATTGGGGCATGTTTAAGGAAGCAGCTACTGATAACCCACATACAAATGCTGAGGAGTATGTCACCACAGTGTCTGTATGTATCCAAAAGTGCATAGAAGATGTCTGTGTCCTGAAAAGCATTGTTGTGAGGGCGAATGAAAAACCGTGGCTGACTTATGAGGTCCGCAAGATGCTGAAAGCACGGAATGTGGCTTTTAAATCGGGTGACATGCTGGCACTTAGAACAGCCAGAGCAAATCTGAAAAGTGCCATAAAAGGTGCAAAGCAAGCCCGTTGCCATAAAATGCAGAACTTTTTTCAGGACCCAACAAACACCAGGCGAATGTGGAAAGGAATCCAGGCCATTACGGATTACAAGGTGACTCCATCGAAAGTCAAGGACGACACAGACTTCCCAAACAAACTGAATACATTTTTGGGTAGATTTGAGGCATCAAATAGCACTCCTGCTAGGAAAGCTGTGCCCCATTCTGACGAGCAAGTGCTAAGCTTTGATGTGACCTCTGTCTGGAAAACACTGCAGAAAGTTAACATTTGGAAAGCAGCAGGCCCAGATAACATCCCTGGACAACAACCCAGTTGCCTTTTAGAAAAACCAAAAAAGCCCAGTTGCCTTTTGGAAAAAGTACCTTTGGGGGAACCATGACTTGGATGATGGAGAATTTCCACAGACATCCAACAGGTAGTTCTTGACTTGGGACCAGAATTCTCCTTCCTAAGCAAGGCCATTGCTAAATGAGTTAAGTTTAATTTTACAAACATTTTTTGCTCACGGTTGTTAAGCCAATCACTGCCGTTGTTAAGCGAGTCCGGCTTCCCCCATTGATTTTGCTTGTCAGAAGCCGGCTGGGAAGGTCGCAAATGGAGATCATGTGACCCCGGGAAGCCGCAACTGTGGAGGTGAGATGGGTGGCAAATAAAGCAAACAAACAAGCAAGCAAACTGTGGTAAGTCAGTCCCCCAGAGAAGGAAATATTAAAAAGGCAGAAAAATATATTTCCTCAAAGGATCTTAAAGAGGCAGAAAAGCATGCCCAGTTTTCTTAATGGTCCCGGGTCTCCCTCCCTCAGGCAGAGGTCAGCTCTGTAGAAATGCAGATGTAAATCCAGGAAGATTAAGAAGACAAAGACACCTAAAATCTACACACCTCACTCAAACTGTAAGAGTCATCAGCCCCAGCCCCAGGGAAGCAGGATATGACATTTGGGACATAATGGGATTAACCCATCACCATCAGAACACCAGAAAGGCACACACCCAGGATCAGGTCAGAATACATAACACAGGAAATAGCCTCAAACAGGAACAGGAAACAACTCCAAAGAAAAGGCTCCAGAGGGTATAAAAACCCACTCCCTACATGTGCTCTCTCTCTTTTCTGCCAGAGCCATCTTTCTGTCTGGCTCTCCTCTTCAATAAACTGCTCTCCTCTTCAATAAACTTTCTTTCTAAAGCAGTCGACATGTTTATTCCCAGCTTGGACTGAACCACGATGAAGACTTTTCTTTCAACAAAACAAACAAAGGAACAAACAATGAATGAATGAATGAATGAATGAATGAATGAATGAATGAAT
>NW_015388886.1:136460-138555 GCF_001527695.2 Protobothrops mucrosquamatus
TTTCTGTCTGTCTGTCTGTCTGTCTGTCTGTCTGTCTGTCTGTCTGTCTGTCTCTCTCTCTCTCTCTCTCTCTATCTATCTATCTATCTATCTATCTATCTATCCATCCATCCATCCATCCATCCATCCATCCATCCATCCATCCATCCATCCATCCATCCATCCATCCATCCATCCATCCATCCATCTATCTATCTATCTATCTATCTATCTATCTATCTATCTATCTATCTATCTATCTATCTATCTATCTATCATTTTTCCCCTTTTACGACCCTTTAATCCCTTTATTTAAAAAAAACCAGGAAAGTCCAGTTGCCTTTTGGAAAAGACAGTCGTTCAAACAACGTAGCCCCAGGCCATAGAGGTCAATAGCAAACATCCCCATCTTCATAAAAAGAGGGAAAAGAAGATTGGGACCAGTCCGAGTGACATCAAGCCAGTAAAGATTCAGGAGCAGATCATTCAGTGGTAATTTATCAGAAGTCAGCTTGGATTTGTCAAGATGAAATCTTGACAAAGTAGCCTTATTTCATTTTTGGGCAGGGAGTTTTCTGAATAGATTGACAGAATGCCCTGGATATAATATATGTATCATTATTTTAGGCTGCATCCATCAAAGTATACTGCCAGGTCCCAGAGAGTAATCAGTCTACTTTATTCTGCTCTGGACAGGTCCCACCTTCAGTATCACAGCCAGTTGGTTTTATAATTGGAGAAGGATTTAGAGAGAGTTGGACAGCTTCGGAGACAGACAGAGAAGGTAACCAGACGTTTTAAGAACATCTGAAATGGAAAAATTGGGCATGTTTAGCCTTGAGGAAAGAGACCCAACTTGATGAACTAAAAAGAAGAGAAGGACTAGGGGTGATATCATAGCAGTCTTTCAATATTTGAGGGGCTGCCACAAAGAAGAGGGGATCAAGCTATCCTCCAAAGCACCTGAAGGCAAGACAAGAAGCAACAGATGGAAACTAATCAAGGAGAGAAGCAACCTAGAACTAAAGAGAAATTTCCTGACAGCGAGGACAATTAATCAGTGGAAGAACTTGCCTCCAGAACATGTGGATGCTCCATCACTGGAGGTTCTCAAGAAGAGATTGGACAACTATTTGTCTGAAATGGTATAGAGCAGGGGTAGACAACCTTGGCTCTTTTATGACTCGTGGACTTCAACTCCCAGAATTCCTGAGCCAGCCATGCTGGCTCAGGAATTCTGGGAGTTGAAGTCCATGAGTCATAAAAGAGCCAAGGTTGTCTACCCCTGGTATAGAGTCTCCTGCTTGGGCAGGGGGTTGGAGTTGAAGACCTCCAAGGTCCCTCCCAGCCCTAAGTTTCTATGACTTCTATGTTACATGTGTCTATTTGAGATTAGCATTGGACAACCATTTATCCAGGATGGTATAAGGCAGGGGTCTTTAAACTTGGCCCTTTTATGACTTGTGGACTTCAACTCCCAGAATTCCTCAGCCAAGTTTGAAGACCCTTGATATAAGGACGCTTGCCTTAGGCAGGGGGTTGGACTAGAAAACCTCCAAGGTCCCTTCCAGCCCTAGCATTCTATCATCCCTCTCCCTCTCCTGCTTCTGTGAACTCTGTTCCTAGTTCCTGCCAGATTTCCCTGATTTTCCTCCCAGGAAACCTCTCAGATTTTATGTACCTTGCAACTGCCCTCCAACAGGATCAGAATAAAGTGAAACCATAACTCAATGCTGGTTCAGTTAAGGATGATTTTAGCCTTGTCTGGGCATGAGAGGAGGACCACATTATGGAATCCCATAAGAAAAAAAGAGATTGTGGACACGTTTTTGGTATACAGTAGTGGTCAAAATTATGAAAACCTTTTGGGAAAAGTATATTTTTGAGGTCTGATGGCTAATAACACCACTTTTTGGGGGGGAGTAGTACCATAAAATTATATATCAATGGAAAGATAATTTAATCAAGAATGTAATGCAACAAAGTTTGTTCAATTATCTGTACTGTATTCTATGAAAAGTTAGAGCCAAATAACCAGAAAAAGGAAGCACAACTTGCTTAGGTTGATCTCAGGTAGCTTTCCTTCATCTGATTGTAGCCAATGAACATGAGTATT
>NW_015388886.1:138758-143158 GCF_001527695.2 Protobothrops mucrosquamatus
GGGGAGTAGTACCATAAAATTATATATCAATGGAAAGATAATTTAATCAAGAATGTAATGCAACAAAGTTTGTTCAATTATCTGTACTGTATTCTATGAAAAGTTAGAGCCAAATAACCAGAAAAAGGAAGCACAACTTGCTTAGGTTGATCTCAGGTAGCTTTCCTTCATCTGATTGTAGCCAATGAACATGAGTATTTAGAGAGCCAATCAGGTGTCATCTTGTTTTGGTAATGAGCCAATCAGATCACAGTAGGATTCAGTTATTGTTATGTATTGAAGCTGAGAGGAGGACCTTGGTCAGTATGTTATGCGATCGCTATCAAGTTGGTTGATTTTTTTTGTGTTCTTTCATTTAGTGAGCTTGTAAAACGTAATAAAATTAAAATAATGGTGCAAAGAGTTGACTGGTCACCCAGAAAGTGATGTAAAATAGTATTATTAAGTGAACAAGGCTACAGTCATAAAGAAATTAGAAGACAAATGGGTGGAAACTTAACCAAAGGTGGCATTTCTACTGTACACTTTTCCCAAAAGGTTTCCACAATTTTGGCCACTACTGTAGATAGGAGCAGGTTCCATATCCCCAAAAACATACTTCATGCTCTTCAGGGATTTGGGATATCAGCTCCTATTAACCCTGGCCATCATGGGCAATCGAAAAGGATTGTGGGACTCGAAGTCCTAAATATTGGCAGTCATCAGCTCATTCCCATCAGGTGAATGCAAATCCTTCTTCTATCTTTTCTTGATTCCAGCTTCTCAACTTAACACAGGAGAACAAACCCATCAGGGAAGGATTCAGCAGCCCATCTGCATTTGAAAGACAAGGATCACTCTTTTGAAGATAGCAAAGTCCAGGTTCTGACAGGGAGAACTGCTGGTTTGAAAGAGGGGTCAAAGAGATCATCTATTTCAGGGGTGTCAAACTGCCAGCCCGTGGGCCGGATGTGTCATCCGGAAGCTGCGCCCACCCTATTGCCAGCAATGGCAAAACTGTCCCGATACGTTGTGCGACATCACATGACGTCACAAGTTTGACATGTCTGATCTATTTGAAAATTGAACATCCCTCCCTCAACGACCCATCTCCTGTTTAGCACTTCCAAGAAAACTCCACACCCATTTGCGCTCTGATTCACGTGACCCCGAGGGCGCAGATAAACCTCCAGGTGGCCTCAACAACTCTCAGAGAGAGCGCTAATGGCCAGATGACTGAAAGGCGTATAAATCCTTCCATCCTCCACCATTTGGTCAGAACTGAAGAAGCTTCTTGGATGAGGTGCGAAATGTTTTCAAAGAAAAAAACAACTAAAAAAGTCCAGTGGTCTATGGAAATTCTCAGTCATCCAGGTCATGGTTGTCCCAAAGATGCTTTTTCAGGAGGCGAACTGGACGTTCTTGTTTTTCTCTGAAGATGTTTCATTTCTCATCCAAGAAGCTTCTTCAGTTGCATTTTGAAAAAAGGACCTTTGGGACATCTTGAAGTTGGGAACTGAAGATGATCCAAACTGCAAAGACAGGACCTTTTGGCTGTCTTATTGCTCTTAGAAAGTTTCAGATTCCCTCTTCCCTTTGGGAGTGAGACCGCTACATTCTACCTGGCCCTGTTCTACAAATAAGGATCTTGTCTGTGCTTCTTGGTAGCTTTGAAGTCCTTCAGAGATGATGAGCTCACTTTCTATTCCCAGAGACCCAAATTACCTCTTCAAAAGCTATCATCTTAACAGGGGTCCTTACTCATTTGCTATCCAGAAGAAAAGAAAGAAAGAAAACATGACATTGCGTGCAGCACAAATCCAGATGTCCCAGTACATGGATTGCCTTGTCCATGGCTGAATGTCTATGGAGATCCTCAGTCATCCAGGTCCTGGTTGTCCCAAAGGTGCTTTTTTTTACGAGGCAACTGGACTTTCTTGTTTTTCTTTGAAGATGTTTCGCTTCTCATCCAAGAAGCTTCTTCAGCTCTGACTGGAGGGTGGGGAATGGCAGGATTTATACTCCTTGCAGACAGCTGGTCATTTGCGCTCTTTGAGAGAGTCGTTGAGGCCATTTGGAGGTTTATCTGTGCCCTTGGGATCACCTGATTAGTGCAAATGGGTGTGGAGCATTCTTGGAACTGCCGAAAGGACTGTGTTGTAGACTGGAGATAGGTGGTGTCATATCCCTCCCCCTCTGTTGAGGGAGGGCTGTTCAATTTTGACATAGCCTCTTTGACCCCTCTTTCAATCAGTCGTCCTCTCTGTCCAAAATGTGGACTTTGCTGTCTTCAAAAGAGCAGCCTTTGTCTTTTAAATGCAGATGGACTGCTGAATCTTGTCCTGGTGGGTTTGTTCTCCTATGTCAGTGATGGCGAACCTTTTAGAGACCGAGTGCCCAAACTGCAACCCAAAACCCACTTATTTATCACTGGGTGCCAGGTGGGCATGGCTGTGGTGGTCATGGCAGACTGGATGGATGTGGCCAAGGTGGGCATGGTCACCTCGATGTTGCTCATGGGGAGGGATGCTTGTGGGGGCCGGGGAGGGTTGGGGGAAATCCAGGGAGTCTCTGGCAGGTGGGACTGTCAAGTCTGCTAACATTGGATGTTCTTGACTGACATATGTGAAGAAGCAAGCCTCAAAGTTCTTTGAAAAGTTATTTCTTTCGGAACCATGACAGGGACGGTGAGCAGGAGGCTCATCCTGCAGGGTGAGGCGAGGCAAGGCAAGGCAGGGCGGGGGTGCCATTGTCGCAGGGCAAGGCGAGGCAGGGGCCGGGGCGGCTGCTGCCCAACACCATTGGCCCCCACACACAGAGGCCAGCAAGCGCATGGGGGCTGACAGTGTCTGTCAGCAGCCACAGCCTGCCAGCCCCTCGACCGGTGCACTCTGGGGCTCCGCAGCCCACCGCCAGCAGTTCAGAGAAGCCGCCTCTGAGCTAGACGGATAGCCGACAGCTGAAGAGGCGATGCAGTGGGTCATGCCTGGGAAAAGGAGAGCATGTGAGGCCGGGAGGGATGCGACGGAGGGGAGGGAAACCAGTCGTGCTGGGATGCATCCGGCCACGTGGGACCTCGGCGAGTTAGCAGGCGGCTGGTTGAAGAGGGACGGTTGCCATCTCTGGGGCATGGCATGCATGCCCACAGAGAGGGCTCTGAGTGCCACCTCTGGCACGCGTGCCATAGGTTCGCCACCACTGTCCTATGTTGTGCCATGCATTTGTGAGGTGGTTGTTTTGTTTCCCCAATGTACAGGTCTGCACATGGCTGACTACACTGTACTGCACATATCCCATTGCTCAGTTTGTGTCTGGGTGTTTTGTCCTTGGGGTGGACAAGCTTCTGCCTTATTGTATTCTTGGGTTTGGTGTGCGCACGGATGTTGTGTTGGCTGAAGATCCTCCTGAGCTTTATCCGTGGCTGCTTTTTCTACTCAACCTTATTTCTTTCATAACAAAAAAAAAAAAAACAGATTGCAATTTACCAAACTGCTTTGGGGCTCGCAAACAGCTGCCTTAACCTCTCTCAGATCTGAAATTGCTCTGGCAAATAGAGACGCCTCTCCAGACGTCTGAAATAAACAGCAGCAAAATCC
Source organism: Protobothrops mucrosquamatus (assembly GCF_001527695.2). Taxonomy (NCBI): domain Eukaryota; kingdom Metazoa; phylum Chordata; class Lepidosauria; order Squamata; family Viperidae; genus Protobothrops; species Protobothrops mucrosquamatus. The sequence goes on from NW_015388886.1 coordinate 142,334, forward strand.
AGCAAGCAACTTTCGGCACAGTGGCAGGTTGCCGGTCCTGGCTCAGGACAGCTCCAGGGGGCACTTCAAAGATCACATCTGCCCTATTGTGAACTGCATTTCCCGAGATGTCAGTCAGGCAGCTGCTGGCACAACCTTCCTGGGACACTGGAGTGTGTGACAGCTTTACAAAGGGCAGCTTCAGAAAGGGGCTTTAGAGACCCAACAAGGGGATGAAGTGACCAGGAGTGACAGTGTGGCTTTGGGATATTTTGACAATCAATGTTATTTATACAGCTGAACTTACAATGGCTTAGAAACGACGGCAGGAAAGGCCACTTCTGCAGCTCTGATCAAATGCTCGCATGCAGGTTAAAATTTCAGCCTCCGTGAGAATCGACAAGTTCTTTGGGTAAAAAAATAAATAAATCCTTTCTGCTTTGGAGGCCAAGACTGTGTCCTCCAGATATTGGGGCTGCAAAGCTTAGCCATGTTGGTTAAAAGAGGAAGGAGGGGTGCAATTGCTGTTTGTTTAAAAGATCACTCCCCCCCCAGGCGGTCCCTGGGGCTCTCTGAACTTTTTTCATGCAGAGGTTTCATGACCCAATTAAGGAACATCATCAGATGCTAGAAGGGAGTGCGGTTTGGGAGGAGGAGGAGGAGGAGGAGGAGGAGGAGGAGGAGGAGGAGAAGGAGAAGGAGAAGAAGAAGAAGAAGAAGAAGAAGAAGAAGAAGAAGAAGAAGAAGAAGAAGAAGAAGAAGAAGAAGAAGAAGAAGAAGAAGAAGAAGAAGAAGAAGAAGAAGAAGAAGAAGAAGAAGAAGAAGAAGAAGAAGAAGAAGAAGAAG
>NW_015388886.1:144094-146712 GCF_001527695.2 Protobothrops mucrosquamatus
GAAGAGACCTGGCTGCCTTCTCTGAAATACTTTTTTCTGATACTTAAGGAAGCCAATTATCTTAGCCCAAGGCTAACTCTTCAGGGGGTGCAAATCAGCCACAGTCTGATTTGAACCTGTGAGCAAAGACCCAAAGTGGCCTGATTCAATTTGATTCAAGCACTTCAGGAGGCAAGGTTCAGTTTGGTGAAAGCACTGATAACAGTGGTACCTTTAAATCCAGCCCAATTCTTGATTACCTGGCTGAGCTTCCACACTCAGACAATATTCACTAAGTGTTGGGACCTGCACAGACTTCATTTATGGAATTACCCAGGTAGTTGGGGGGGGGGAGAAAACGTTTGTTTGGCATTATTTGGGTGTTGGTTGCAGGAGAGGATATAGCAGTGGTGGCGAACCTATGGCACGCATGCCAGAGATGGCACTCGGAGCCCTCCCTGTGGGCATGCACGCATTGCCCCAGTCTTGCCTCCCCCTGTGGCCCTCTCCTCACCAGCAGCCCCCTGGAGGAGAGTTGCCCTCGAGTGCGGCCTGCACAGAGCAGCGCAGCCAAGGACATGGCAGCCGGGCAGCAGGGACAAGACTCCACCCCTGCACCCCATCGTGCACAGTTGATGCTGCGGGGCGCGGGCGGAGGGCTTGGCTGCCATGGCACTGCTGGGGTGCCTGGGTGATCTGCGGCAGGCTGTGGAGGCGGTGGATGGCCCTGCGGGCGGGCAGGGCAGGGAGGAGTGGGGGGCAGAGCAGGGGCGGGTTGGGGGCACTCGGTCTCTAAAAGGTTAGCCATCACTGGGATATAGCAACAATGAGATCAGCTAATAACCAGATAAGCAAGGATTAACACCAGACAAAGGAGAAAGCAATTCCCTCATCAAAGAACTATGACAGAGAACGCCACACTCCCACCAACGCTGGCAGCCCAAGTTACTGTCTTGAAATAGGGAGGAAAGCCCACTCTCACTGGTGACATTACCTAGCTGGGTAATGAAACATGTGCTAGAAAATGGCCATGAAGGAGCCCTCATTTCAACCCTGAGCAACAAATATTCTCTTCTCTGGAAGAAGAAATACTCGGAACAGGGCCTGAATCAAGGGGAATCAGATCTCTGATCCTGGCTGAAGATTTGAAGGTCAGTTACATTTCCCCAGACCACTCACAATGCTCTCTGGAAGAGGTATTATTTTTCCATGAGACCTGAAAAGGGAGAGAAGGAGGGAGAAAGGGAAGGAAAGAAGGAAGGGAGGGAGGGAGGGAGGGAGGGAGAGAGAGAGAGAGAGAGAGAGAGAGAGAGAGAGAGAGAGAGAGAGAGAAGGAAAGAAGGGAAGGAAAGGAAAGGAAAGAAAAGAAAAGAAAGGGAAAAGGACCCCTCATTTCAACCCTGAGTTACAAATATTATCCTTCATTGGAAAGGAAAAAGGAAAGGGAAAAGGGAAGGAAGGATGGAGGAAGGATGGAAGGAAGGAAAAAAGGGAGGGAAGGAGAAGAAGGGAAGGAAAGAAGGAGGGAAGGAGGGAAGGAAGGAAAGAAAGAAAGAAAGGGGAAAATGAAAGGGAGGGAGGGTGACACGATAACAGTGTTCCAATATTTGAGGGGCTATCACAGAGGAGGTCAACCCCTTCTCTAAAGCACCAGAGGGCAAGACAAGAAGTAATGGTGGAGGATCATTAAAGAGAAATTTAAACTAGACATTGCCTAACAGTGAAAAACAATTAACCAGTGGAACGGCTTGCCTCCAGAAGTTGTGGGTGCTCCATCACTGGAGGTGTCTGTGGAGATTCTCAGTCATCCAGGTCATAGTTGTCCCAAAGGTGCTTTTTCATGAGGCAACTGCACTTTCTTGTTTTTTTTTTTGAAGACATTTCACTTCTCATCCAAGAAGCTTCTTCAGCTCTGACTGGATGGTGGGGATTACCGGAGGTTTTTCAAGAAGAGACTGGGCAGCCATTTGTCTTAAATGGAAGGTAAGGGATCTCCTGCTTGAGCAGAGGGTTGGACTAGAAGATCTCCAAAGCCCCTTCCAAGCCTGTTATTATTCTGTTTTTCTACCTAAAACGGTGCAGATCACAAGCAGCTTCATCCCGAACCATCTGCAGACACTTACACCGCGTTGTTCGGGGGAAGCAGCTTCTGACCTGAAATGGCTGATCCATCCAGCATCGCCAGCTGCTGCGATTCACAAGGCAATCCCTGCAGGCGACACACTCATTAACACAGGAAACAGCCTCTGTTGTCAGCAGAGAATCGCATATGTTGATCAGCTACCCAGTCCCCAGCTTGGACGCCAAGCTGCCATCCCAAAGCTACAAGCCCAGGGGCCACCTACAAATGCCTTTGTTTGTTTCTCTCTAGCAGAAGTCAGAAGAGCACGGAGCTGGCAAGGCTGAACTTCTCCGACTGCTTTGTTAGTGGCTTGTTGGACACACAATCCCACCCCCCCACCCCCACCCCCTCACTGCCCATGCACCAGTGGTGCCTGATTGCGGTAATATGCTTTGCATAATGATTGTGTTTGCAGGCAAATTTGGCTGAGTGCCCGGAAGAGATGCAAAGGGTCTTCATTTTCATCCCCTTTTCTTCTATCGCCACAATCCTTGAGGACCCAGGCAGCTTCAGAAGA